>NW_021621323.1:5750311-5828333 GCF_004785775.1 Grammomys surdaster
ATTCTATTTTTCAGCTTGCTTTTAGTCATCCAGATTCAGTGGCTTTGAATCATCTCAGGTTCAGATGTGCTCCCAGCACACAACTTTCATGCTGAGTGAACAAAATCTATTTCCTCACAGTGACTACAGTAAGAAAGCACAAGGTTGTGAGGTCCTGAGTCTCAGGAGTAAAATCCTCACACCAGCTCAGCACCAGCACTGACCATAGCAGATCCCAAACCCATTTTGGACAGTGGTACCAGCAGCAAGTGAAAAGCAGGGATGTTGTTGCTTCATGACCTGTAGTTACAAAGGTTCTGCTAGCTCTGGGAAATCACACCTCATGTTTGTGCCTTGCCTTGTTATTTTAGTGACCAGTTTAGTTACTTTGGCTCTTGTTCTGACCAAATTCTGTGTTCTTATAAATGCTCTAAGTCTACGTTTTCAAGACCATGGGGATTTCTACCCAAATTAAAACAAAATGGTAAGTTCATGTTGCCTTTTGGTGCCATGTTTTGAAATTTCTTTATAGATAACAACGCGGCCTTACATCATGCAGGTTACTTAGGGGAACAGAGAAAAAGATTTCTGCTGAATTGTTGACTAATTATGACTCATCACACATGGAAAGAAATAGCCACTGTTTAAACCTTTGCAAGCTCCTAAGAATCTCTGTATCTTTTAAAAACATCTCAGCCAATTTTCAGGAAACCACCACTTCTATTTGTTAGGACTTGTTAGGATCATGATGAATGTAAACAGGGAATGCCAGACACAAAATGGAGCCAAACAAATTTAGAGGGAAAAATCAATCGATATCTGGAAACACATATAGGCTAATGACAGTCCATAATCAATCCATGCTATAGAAAAGAAAAGAAATCAGAAAATTTCAAACCCTTGAGTTTCTTTTTTTTAAAAAATATTTAATTTACATTCATAGTTGATGATGGAAATGAAATTCTGTGCGTGTGCTGTTCTTCAGTGCACATTCTCTCCACCTCTTTTTGCATGTATTTCTTTCTGGAACTTGGAAGTAAAGTAGTTTCTTTGGTGTTAGTATTGTACATGATTGCTTCCATGGGGATGAAAGCCGTGGTTCCCAGTGGAAAGGGAGAAGCCATGCTACTGGCATTTATAAAGAGGCCTCTGTGAGGGTCTGGGTAGGCTGAGTTAAAATGCAACCTCTGCTCAGAAGGCACTGTTGAATCCTAAGTCTCAAGGGATAACCTCCACTTTTGCTAAGATTCTGACTCTTTGTTGATTATTCTCACCCTATTCTTCCTGAGTACAATTCTGGTACTATAAGAACAAAATCAGAATAGAATCATATGTACCTTGCTAGAAATACAGAGACCCTTAATCTTACAAAAAGTTGTCTCCAAGTCAGAACATGACAGATTACTTGCCATAATTTGTATGGATTTATTTTTTTTTATTTAACAAACATCATTGTTTTTCTTATACATAATTTCAGATATTTTACATGACCAAATTTGAGGAATCTTTTGAAGTGGCATTTCCAAAACAGCTATGTTTTTAAAGAGAAGGCTAAAAATTCTGGATTGCTTTGATGTTTTATGGAATAAAGAAATGGAAGCCATAATTCTAGTCACATTTAAAAGTTTTTACATATACTGGAGAAAAGATAACATTATCAACAAATGGTACTGAAAAAATTCTCCAAAGTTTTTAGATATGAACCTGTAATCTGTACTCACTACGGACACCTAGAAAGTAAAACGGCACCATGCAAGTGTGTGTGAGGAGAGTGGATCAGAGAGGGTAATGGGGGAAACGAGAAAAAGGAGAGGGGGTTAAACTGGAAAGGAGAGTGGGGAAGTCAATTCAGAAGGAGAGGAAGGAGAAGGGAAAAAAGCATACTAAGGATGTTTGAAAAAACCATAGGAATCAGACTTTTATGTTTACCTAGTTTTATATATAATATGTATAAGTGTATATTTGTATATGCATACATACAGTGCTTGAATGGTGTTATGTCATTTAGGCTGATATTGATCCCTCCAAGAGTCAGAGTAACCAAAAAAAAAAAATTCCAGTACCAGGCATAAGAACTCCCCTTTCTAGTTGCTGATTAGTGAGTCTAAAAGACTCCCCAAACAATGCTGTCTTTTGCTGTTGCCTTTGGCTGTCTCTCAGGAGTTGAAGATAAGTCCTTGATGCTGAAAGCACCATGAACTTTAGACACAGGACCTAAAGGATGCAAGCTAGACTTGACTCAAAACCTCCTGGAGGACTAGATTTCACAGTACTGAAAGGTGCTATGTAAGCTTTTAGGGGAAGAAGCACAAGATAATCCTACTCAGCTGTGAGTAGTATGATCTACAATGGTTAGCATGATGTCCCTAAGGGTCCAATAGTGGCACTCACATCTTAACAGTAATCAACAGCTGTCTGTTTAGACATAAGGCATGGTCCATAAGAGGAAAAATAATGACTAGCCCTGAAAACCTAGCCAACTGCCTGAGGCTAATGAGATCATGGACTGAAGAGGAGAACCTAGTATGAGCACTTTACTAAACCAGAGTAATCCCTAACTGCCTAAATACACACACACACCACACACACACACATACACACACACACATCCTCAGATGAGTGTAGCTCTCAACGTTAATAAACAACAACAACAAAAATAACTACAACAACAAACCTTTTCTTTTCTAAAGACACATCATTACAGAAAACTACAACTGCTTAAAATGTAGAGCATAGCTACTGGTGAGGTTCTTAGCCTCATTTGGTATATCTACAACATACTATACTTGCACCTACATTTTAAGGAACATTTTAGAAGAGCACAGGAAGATTGTCAGAGCCAGAGAAGCAGGGAATCTGTTCTGAGATTGTGTCCTTTTAAAATGTTAGGGAAGCTTCAGCCATGATAGGACAAAACTATGGCTGCCTAAACAAGACCTGAACAAGTACACTGGCAATAGACATGCTGACACAAAAGAGGGAAATCTCATAGGGCCCCACTTAAAGGATCTTACTATATCGGTTGGTTTTGTGTTCCCAATCTTTCTGCTTAAATCTTGCCCGTGCCAGAATAACAGGCATGTGTCACCAAAGTCTGCTTTAGTTTCAGTATGTCCTGGTGAGATGACCGAATGGGTAAAGATGCTTGCTACCAAGCCTAACAACTTTAATTCAGTCCCTACACTGTGCATGGTAATAGATGAGAATAGTGTCTGATCTCCACACCTGGGTCATGATGTTCTCACATATATTCAGGGACACACATACACACACACACACCACCACCACCACCACCATATACATAAATGTAAAAATTTTAAATATTAAAACTGAGCTTCAATAGGTTTATTTTATTGGTTTGTAATCTGATAATTTGGTAAGAAATTTGCATGCCATTGACACAATGGATAATTCTCTGTCTAAATGTTTTCAGTGTTGACTGACCCAGTAATTGAAATGTTTGCCCCTGTTTTACACTGTTCAACAAAACATCAGTTAGCTTTCAATTTTCATGTAGATATGGTAAAAATGTATGTCTGTTTACTGAGTTAACTCATATAAGGGCATTTAAGGGAGAGTGTATTTATAGGAATTTAAATAAAATGTAAGTAAAAGAAGATAACTAGGTTAGATACAAAATGATGAATGTTATCTGATAACTTCATAATTACTGATGTTTGTATTAGTAGGTAAATAGCAAATTAAGTAAAAGTGTATTAAGCCTAGACAAATAATATCTTTTCTTAGTACTTAAAACGTATCCCAGGATGACATAGAGAGGGCATGTTGCCCAATATTTGATTTTTTTAATTTTAGAGAGTTTAAAAGTCACTGATGTGTCATTGCAAAATAAACCAATCTTTTCACTTACCATAATTTCCAGAGAGTCAAAGACTAATCTTTTTTAGAAAACCACACAAGGTAAGTGTTCAAAAATTCCTATTAAATTGCCTTACTCTCATCCAGCAACTGACGGGAGCAGATGCAGAGACCCACAGCCAAATATTAGGCAAAGCTTGGAGAACCCCAAGATACAGGAGAAGGAAGGACTGTGGGAGCCAGAGAGGTCAAGGACACCAATGGCACCCCCCAAAAAAATCAACTAAGCAGGGCTCATAGTAGCTCACGGATAGAGAAAGGACAATCACAGAGCTTTTCCTGGCTCTATGCTAAGTCCTTGGCATGAGTGCTGTGATTGTTTAGCTTAGAGTGAGTGTTTGTGGGACTCCCAATAGTGGGAAAGGGGATGTCTATGGCTCTTTTGCGTGCTCTTGGGACCTGCTTCCTCTAACTGGATCGCCTGGTCCAGCTTTAATATGAGGGACGGTGCCAAATCTTACTGTAACTTGTGCTTGGTTATGTTATATTTGGTAGACATGCCTGGGAGGACTAATCTATTCTGAGGGAAAAGGGAGGAGGAGTGGATCTAAGGAAAACAGGAGAATGGGAAACTGGGAGAAGTGGAAGGGGTGAAACTGACGTCAGAATGCATTGTATGAAAAGAGAACTTTAAAAAATGTGTAACTGCAGGCTCTGAAGTTCCATGGTCTTAAGTTTATGAGGCCCTATAGACTCTGTAATTTGTTATTTAAGATACTTACTATCAATTTCCCGTTTTCCATCTTGCTTGTGTTTATTCACTATTTATTATTCTTGTTATCGTATCTCAGTGCTTTAGCACAAACACGTTCCAAATAGAGATGAATAAATGTGAATGGTGCCTAAATACAGTTATTTTCAGTAAATAAATTTTAATAACTAAAGTAAAAAATTTTAAATAGGGAATCCGGCAAATAGAGTGAATAGTGATGTTTTAAGTGAGAAGGAAAACTCACAGATCTGTTATTTGGACTGATTAGCCCTGGTATGGATACCAGAGTGTGTGGTTCAATTAGCAGCTGTTAGAATCTGTAGAGAGAGAAACAATAGAGGCAAAAGAGGTTTAAAAGGAAATATTTTAACATTCAAAGGTATAACTTCAGTATAAATAAAACAATCATGGAGACTTGAAAACAAGATAAAGCCCGGGATGTCTGCATTCACAGGTGGTGGCTGGGGAATTGTAAACAAAGGTTAAAGAGACAGTAAGAAAACATAACAAGCAAAAGTTTTACTTCAAAATGATAGAATTTGGAGATGTACATAAGGAGGAGAAGAAACAGAGCTGAGGAACTAAGTTCCCAGGGCAACGAAAACCTGTGTGTATACAGGATGTTACTGGTCCACATTCATCAGTTTAAAGCATCTTAACCGAAGGTGAGTCAATCTGTGAGTGTTGAACCAGGAGTGCTCTTGTGTACTTAGTTTGAGTGAGCACAGCAATGTTAGGAAATTGATAGTATTTAATTACCTATTGTTTTAGACACAATATCTCTAATATCTGTAAATTTCTGAAAGTAGAAATCCCATTTTATAGTGGCGGATGCTAGAGTTTGAAAAGATTAAAAACTACAGTGAAATACATACTAACAGAGATTTAACTTAGACAGGTTTGAAATTTGGACATGATCTATTTCAAAGTATAGTTCTTTCTAGTCAATCCTACTTTCATATCCTGTCAATCTGTATTCTATCAAAGCCTGTTTTGCATCCATCCTTTTGCCTAGAGTATTACTTTTTGTCTTTTTTTTTCAGAGCTGAGGACCGAACCCAGGGCCTTGCACTTGCTAGGCAAGCGCTCTACCACTGAGCTAAATCCCCAACCCCTGCCTAGAGTATTACATTAACCTAAATGAAATGACTTTTGTTTATATTAATTGGGTATTATCTACATACTTGGTTGCCAATTTATTTCTAATTTCTATACAGGTCAAGGTTTAGACTCTTGTCTACAATGAACCTTAGTTGGAGGTTGCTCACCTATATGGGACAAGTGTCCTTCTTTCTCATTTTTATTAGCACTTATTCATTTACAAAATAATGTGTTTCATTATGACACTCCATGAATGTACATACTATACTTTGGGCATCTTCATTCCCATAATAACATACCCAGCCCCAACCTCTCTTCTTTCTTTACCTCCGAGGCCCCGTCTACTTTCATGTATTGTCTTATTGCATTTCTTTCTGTTTCTATCTGTCAGTTTGTCTGACTGCCTTTCCTTTCTTTTCCAGCATAGTTACTTTTCTGAAACTCATTCTGTAGAACAGACTAGCCTTAAAACTCAAAGAGGTTCTCCTGCCTCTGCCTCCTGAGTGCTGGGATTAAAGGCATGTGCCATCACCACCTGGCTATTGTTTTGTTTTTCTTTTTTTCTTTTTTAAACTATAATTATTATTGTTATATGTGTTCTTACGTATAAGTATGTAAGTTTGACCTGTTGTGTTCACTTAATGTTGGTCTTAAGTATATGTTTTTAGGAATGACCACTTTGGATGAGCAATTAGGGAGCTTGTCCCTAGAGAAGACTGAATCTCCCTCTCTTGAAGTCCTTAATTGCCTGTAGTGCTTCATCTAGAGGTGGGTGTGCCCCTGTGAGATTCCTCCTATCCCTGTTGACATGTCAGCTTGTATGTCATTTTTTAGGTCCTGGTTGCTTGGGTAATCATATTGTTGAGATTTTATTCATGAAGATTATCTGTCCTCAGCTGAAAACACAGTCTCTCACCAGATGTTCTGGGCCTCCGGCTCATAGAATCTTCCCACATTGGACAATTTTTTTTAATAGGCGTGCATAGACCTATCAGAACATTAATCTGACTTCTAAATATAAGCTTCAGGCAGAAAAAAAGTAAATTAAAAATAATGTCTAGCGCCTTTCCTTAATTTTTCAGAAAACACATTTTTTTAGCGTCTTGTAGAAAATGAATAAAAAATAATTACAGATTTGAGGAAGTATTTTGAAAACTTGATAAGAAATCTGTTCATTTTCTTTCCTTTTCTCTTATAAAGTTTGCTAATTCTAAGTTTTGCTATCACATTCATGTAGCTACCCTGGAGCTATTAAAACAGACTTGTACTGTAAATACAGTTTTTAATGAACTGAGGACGGGTGTATCATTTCTTTGAATAATGCAATTGTATCTTGAACCTGACAACTTGAGCATGCACCTGGATGGTCAGGGACTAGGGGTTGGAGAGCAGCTTAAAAAGATGGGACGTGATTAAATCAAGTGTCAGCGTTCCCCTGTGCAGCTTCAGACAAATTCCTCCTGTTTCCTGAAGGACGTTCTTTATCAGTGAACACATCATCTTTATCTCTATGAAATGTCAAGAAAAACCTCGAAGACATATGGGTTGTTTTTCTATTGATGTAACAAAATGCCTGAAAAAAGCAACCCCAGACGAAAGGGGTTATTTATTTTGTATTTCCGGTTGAGGGTACGTCACTGGGAGACGTCATACAGCTGGAACTGGAGGCAGCTGATCTCACTACATCCACAGTAAAGAAGTTGAGAGTGAGAATGCTGCTTCTGTCCTCACTTTTCCATCCTAGTCAGATTCTTCAGATCATGGAATAATGCTACTCTCATTTAGGGAGAGTTTCCCATCTTAGCACAAACTAAGATTTCTCTCACAATAAAATCAAAGGTTTCTTTCTATGCTGACTCCAAATCCTATCAAATTGACAATGGAGGTTATCCATCAGAGCATCTTAGTGTGAGAGGCTCTGTGATGTCTTTAAAGCACTTCTGATTATTGTGTAGTAGTGATTATTGTCTATTACTATGTCATTCAAAGCTGTATTGAAAACTGTATTATAATTTGTCAAGATTATACAGAAATTTAGAAATTCAACCTTCCAAAATATATACTTCTTGCATTGTCATTAGCAATTCTTGATTAGAATTTTCTCTTACCAACCACTCTGTGTGCATGTGCATATGTGTACACTTGTGTGTATGTTTGTGTGTGTAAATGTTCCTGCCTAGTGATGAATTATTTTTGTTTGAATAAACCTTAGAGCTTTTCTCTTTTTTACCAAGTATCAAGAAACCCCACAGAATCTCATGATACTTACAAAACAATGCCAGATCCTGGGGCTATTTTTCCTAATGCCAATCTCTTGGCTCTTTTTCCTTGGAAAGTAAATGTCAGTTACAGCGTGTTCTCACCTTAGCTTCAATTTCTTTTGTTAGAAATTTGCATATATAGGGAAATTCATTGCAACTAGTTCATTTTGTCAAATCCCTTCGTTGTGGGGATGAGAAATGAAATGCTAAGCCTCTGAGAAGTGCTGCTGAGCTCCCTGGATCAGTTGGGAGCAGAGTTGAGGTTTAGAGCAGGCTTTCAGACTGTCAAGGAAGCACAGTTCCTGCTAGTCTTCTGCTGACCCTCTGCTGGTTTTGCTGGATTCACCCTGTTCCTGACTCAGTCTAGGTACAAAGTTTTATATTTAAGTGAAATAGAGCAACCTAAGTATTTACTTCACTCATGTAAAACAATCTTATTCTTCCCTCTAGCCCTATCCCACCGTCTCTAACAAAGAAGGACATGCATTGAGATGTGAGTCTTGCAGTGCTAGAAGTTAATATTCTGAATCCTGTGAACAGATTTAAAGATGAAAATGTCCAGTCTTGATGGCCCCAAAGATGTAGGTAGATAGGCCAAGCTCTTGTCCATCCCTGGTGGCAGCATTTAGAGTGTTTAGCTGTTCCATTTCTTTTTTCTTAAAAAAAAAAGAAAAACTTTTGAGCTCATTATTAAATACAGACTCCCAAACTTACCAGTTAGTTAAAAGAAATCCAAATTTATATGCTTAGAATAAATGGGAAATGTTGACATTCAAAATTTATTATTAGTCTTCGTATCAAAGTATATATCTGTATACATCCGTATATACAAACATATGAAAAGAGAAAAACAGACATGTGAGGGAGGGAAAGAGAGGGAGGGAGGGAGAGAGAGAGAGAGGGGGAGAGAGAGAGAGAGAGAGAGAGAGAGAGAGAGAGAGAGAGAGAGAGAGAGAGAATATCACTATCTTGCTATATTACCATGATGGCTTCTCAATTCAGCCCTCCTGCTTCTATATTCCAAGTTCTGGAATGATAGCCGTGAGCTACCAATCTTGGCCAAAACATATTTTTGAAAGGCTTTTCGTCATCACAGAATTAACTTGTTTTTGTGAGAACTTTTAAAAGAAATTTCAGTTCTCCACACTTGTGAGTTGTGTGTGTGTAAAAGTTTCTTACGGAAACAAATTGCTCAATGCAACTTAAATACTGAAGTCAACTTTGAAATGTTGGTACGCGCCCTTGAAGATGTCTAAGTCAAATATCTGTGTCAAGGGAATCATTTCCCAATTCTGGTTTATGAAATGTTCATAATGTCTTCCATCAAGAGGGAACTACCCAAATGGGAAGAAGAGCAGAGGGTGGAAAAGGCATGATGATTCATTACCACAGACCCACAGCAGAACAATCCCTTCACACAGCTCTGGTTTTCTACGCTGCCATTTTATGATGACTCACCGCTGTATACTGTTTGGGGAGGCTTACATTTCATCACCTCAAGAAAAAAATCTTGTCTCAGAGATGGCTTCTTGGGGGAGAAAGCCAATGTGCTCTGTGACACACTCTGGTTGAAAACCTCTTATAGCAGACAGCACTGCATTCATTTTCAAGGTTCACCAAGGCCAGCCTTCTCTTAGGGGAAGTGTTCATTCCAGAAGGGTCTCCTTAGGGTAACCTAAGAATGCCAAGCAAATCATGCTGACTAACACTGCCTGAGTCATATGATGTTAGTGGTTTGTATATAAGGGGGGATACATTGCTTTGAATGGACTCCCTTGAGAATGTTCGTCAGTTATGCGTTTGACTTTCTAAAATGTTCCAGACTAAAAGTCATCTCTTTCCCTAGTTAATATTGTGCTGACCATTCAGGCTTTTGACATTGATTCTTAAACTAGCCAAATCAAATGAAAACCATCTCAAACCTTGAGATATCATGTGTAGCCTAGAAATGTTTTGTTCAGAAGTGCTTCATCCCATTGTTGTGTTCCTTATGGTTGTATGACAAGGCATTTAAAGCTTCATGTTAAGTCTGTTAAAGTCTCTCTACTTTAAAGTATCATGAGAGCAACCCACTCTTCATAGTTTTCATGACTGCCACATTATATCTTTCTAATAAGGAACCAGTTTACCATCATTTGGATATTTGACTTCTCTACCTATACTGACTCCTCCCTTTTGTTTGGTGATACTTGAGAGGATGATACAGTGTCTTCAAAAGTAATATTGGCAGAGTGGGGAGTAATACGTATCAGAGGTTAAGTTGTTCCCTGAGTAAGCATAGGTAAGGTAGTTTGGGTTCCTAGCACCAGTGCAGAAGCTCATGTGTCATTGTGGCTCATATGTCTGGTCATGTGTCTGTAACACTGGCTCTGAGGTGATAGGTGGATTCAGTTATAGTGAATAGAGCTTAAATGGCAAGCTCCAGGTTGCTGAGAGATCCTATCTCAAAAAAGTAAGATGGAGAGCAGCAAGGAAAATAACCAAGGCTTACCTCTGACCTCTCCTCCCAGACTCACAGAAGGATGAGAGCATAGACTAGCCTCTATAAACATACAAAACATACAATGCACACACAGCACTTCTTGAAAATATAAAATAGCACAGATGGCATGCTTCTCAGGTGATGCTAGAGCAGCTGTGTCACCCCAGAATCCTGGCTTCTCTATTCATAAAACCAGCAGAAACAATTCCCTTAGAGAGAGGCATTCTATTTGGACATAGAAAAGGGGATAATAATACAATGAAATAGTTGGGGAGGAAGAGGAAACTCAAAGAGTCTTTTTTTAGGTTGAGGACATTCACTTTATGAACAAGTGGACAGCGGGTACTAGAACTATTGTTTAAGCTGTTGTTGATGGTGTTATTAAAAAACTACATTAGATACTATTGTATTTCAAGAGTGCTAGAATGGAAATCAATTAGCTTACTGCAGAGGTAAAAATGAAGTTCATGAATGAGCATCTGGTGGGATTTTATCATTTTCTGAAAATTCAGAGTGTTATAAAACTTCTACTATGCCTCCTCCTCTGAGGACTGGGATATGATGCTTATGGGGCTACATTATTTGGAAAATGGTCTTGTAAGATAGATGTTGTCAAAATTCACTAGTATGAAAGACATCAACCAACACCAATACTTGGTAACTAACTCAAAGTCCATTATGGCAACAGAATATATTCTTCATTCATATTTCTTGAAGTGACCTATTATTTCAGAGACTACTGGTAGCAATAGCAGAAAAAGATTGAATTATTGACTTGTTACCATAGAGATATTGTGCGCCAGTTTATTCCTGTGGACTGGTGCTTCAGGCTGGATTTGTGTAGTTCTTGTTCATGGAAAATCAGCAATAACACAGTGGATTATCTCAAACTACTGTAGCTTCTTAAGTCATTCCTTCCTCATATGTTCTGTTACAAACTAACACGAATAAAAATTATCTATATTTATTTATTATTCTAACATGTATGAAAAGATTGCCTGCACCGTATTTGCAGATTATTTAGGGACAATATATATACTTCTTGTGTAGTGTGAGTCTGACTTTTAAATGAGTTTAATAGATCATAGAAGAGAATAGAAATAAACATATTTTAATAGATCAAATCCTGCCATATGCTCATTCATGAACTTTAGTTTTACCTCTGCAGTGAGTTAATGTAGTCCTGAACACACGTCCTGTGTCTGCTGATTTATGAAGACAATTTAAATCTTCATGATCCTTGTGAACTTACTAGAGGATCCAAACAAGTGATGAGAGAAGCTCTGAGGTCTTCAAAACTGATGACTTTGTGGAGGTTGTAGAAGCTCAAATCATTTCTGAAATATGTTTTTCAACCAATGGGCACTTGAGTTTTTAGAACAAGGAATATGGGTTTTGTATCTGAGCTCCACATTTCTTTGCAAGTGGGGAGAACACACTGTATCATGGTATATGACCATAGCTGGTATATTTAAAGCATCCATTGCAGTAGTGGGCAGAGAAGTGCCCTGTAGAAGACATCTATTCATGCTATTTCTCTAATGTTCTTAGAAGAACCACCATCATCTAGAAACACCAGAATTTTCAAGGAAATCCTCAAGGTTTTGATTTGCTTGAAAGTCTTTTGGCTTATTGAATCATGTTATAAATGATCCATGAAGGCAAAAAGGACCTTGGGGTTAGCCAAGATCCTTACAAAACTAAGGAAAGTGACCATTTTTTCAGAATTCTTTTGGATATAAATTGATAAAACAAGAATATCCTGGTAAGCAGATGAAATGCATAGAGCTGAGTGTCTACTTGGTGACTCTGAAACAGCCGTAATGTTATCAAATGGCCAAGGACACAGTCACTGCAACTCAGCCCTAAAGAATAACGCTTCATTTATTCATTTTAGAACTACTTATTATATTGACACTAGCTTTGAAGCTAGTGTTTAAAGTACAGGAGGACAAAGACAATCTTAAAAATCCCTGTCTTTGTGGAACTTACAAAGCTGCAGTGTGGTCAGGGCAAAGCCTATAAGTTATGTGCAGAAGAAGCACGTGTTTAGTAGAGGAGATAATTTGGAACGGGAGTAAGAAATGAGGCTGTGAAATTAAATGATGTCAGTGAGGTAAGCAAAAGCTACCATGTCTCCTTTGAGTCAATACTGAAACAGGAAAGCTAAGTCCCCAGGCAGCTAGAGAAGAGACTGTTCTACAGAACAATCACTTCAAAACAAAGACTTTTGAGTACATGCTAGGCTATTCCAGGGACAGGGTTGAAGACAGAGAGTAAAGCAAGATGAGAATGAAGAGTTGGGGAGAGAAGGCAGGAAAGTGGAGCCCATGGACGTTACAGAGCATCATAAGGGGTTGAACTTTACTTGCAATTACACATTGCATTGGCAGGTAGAGTTGATGAGTATTATGCTCTCATATTTGGTTGTCTTTCTCAGAGCATTGTACGAGAAAAATTTTGAGAGGAATTCATACTGGAATTAAGAGAAAAAGTATGGAAATCTCTGTAAGAAATTACTTCCATAGAGGAAATTGTCACTTCAGAGAGCCAGGCTAGCTTGGTAGACTATCATGGGCCCAGCCCAACACCCCTCATCCCATCCCAATGTGAATGCCAATAGATTGGAACTAGAGAATCGTGATGTGTAGGAAACACTGAAGATTACAGTTAGATTTTTGGGACCCATTCTATCAGGAATCTTGAAGGACCATACTGAGCAGCAAGGGAAGTGCTACTTCCAGTTACTGGAGTGATTTCAGAGAGCAGGGCAATAATGTTCTGAAATAAGAACAAACAGAGTCACTGGAAGGTGATAGTGGTGTCTACAGAAAGGCTGGGTAAAAAATCTGGCTATGTCTTTCGGCTGTATCCAAGACAGCTCTAAGCATCAGGAAGCTCAGCTTAGCGTCATATTTAGTTGCATAGGTGTGGGTGTTTTAGAATAAATGGGAAGGGACTATGGCAAGAGAATATTTTGTAACATTGATAAATAATTCCAGTTTCTGTACTGTCTTGATTGATTTAGTGAGGTATAAATATTATAGTATCAATTTAGTAAAGGGATGTTATACAGGTGTTCAGTAGAATTTCAAAACCCTGAACTGAGAATAATTCAGGGAAGTGGGGTTGTTCTATTGGCTTACTGATGACACAGGCTTTGGGTGTGTGACGGGGAGAAAAGGAACCAAAGCAAGAAAGGTCAAGCTGTGGGTGTCTGAGAAAGGGAGATCCCGGCCCTGGTTGAGGCCACCTGGGATGCAGCACAGAGCACAGGCCCCTGGGAAATTTTGGTGTACATGATAGCAGAGGGTTTGTGAGCTTTTTGTACATAAAGCACAAAGGGATGAACCTCCTGAGGGGAAGGGCTCAAGTGGGTTGTCTAAGCAAGTGTGTCTGAGAGAAAGTTCTCTGCATTAGAGCACAAATCTGTGGAAGAACGAATGCATGTGTGTCTGCTGTGGAGCTGGGGAGACATGATGAGACAGACAAAGACGAAAGATACAGATTCCATGAGAAGCTGTGTGGAGTCACCTGCGAAGGGCTATGAGCCTGGCTAGGTCTTTCATATGGGGCTGACTTAGGAATGTTCATGCAACCCAAGGGAGAGAGTCACTGAGGTCAATGAAAGCTAGGGGGCAAAACAAAATGTGGAAATTAATGGTCTGATGACTCCCTAACTATTTAACTACCCCATTCTTACAGTAGGCACCTCCCCATGCACAAATTAATTATGTGTGTGTGGAGGGTGATTTTTTCCTGTTCTTAGATTAAAGGGCTTGACCTAGATCCCCTTTTTAGGTACAGTTTATGTTTGAATTAATATTTGAATTTTGAAATGTATTTGTACAGCCCTCTGACATTTTAATCCTTGGGTTTAATAATTATGAAAATGGGAAATTTCCTTTCCTGGTGGTTTGTATCTACTCCACAGAAGCCTGACCATGTCATACTACTAAGAAACAAACAGCAAACTATGTGGGCTCCTTTGGGCAGAGGTTTCTTAGATTATAATTAGGACCTGGCTATTTTTTTTCTTTTTTTTCCTTTTCCCAGCAGTGCAAAAACCATTTGCCTCATGGGAAGAAAGTATGACTGTGTTAAACACAAGGAGCAAGTGCATGCGAAGACCGGGACTAAGGATGCATGAAGCCAGGGCATTAAGTGTTCAGGAAAAGAGAAGTGCTGAGTGTTCTGGATGAGGGAGGTGCTGAGTGTTCTGGATGAGGGAGGTGCTGAGTGTTCTGGATGAGGGAGGTGCTGAGTGTTCTGAATGAGGGAGGGGCTGAGTGTTCTGGATGAAGGAGGTCCTGGTTCAGCAGGAATTAAATACTGAAGAGTGAGGAGGGTAAGGGAGGGGATTTATGACTAACGCACCCCCTGTCTTGGGTGCAACAGGAATCCAGTGCTATACTGAGACTTCTGTAGAATAGGGAGAAGTGAGTCAAGGGTAGGGGAGAAGGATGTGAGAAAGACAGGGACGTCTCCACAACAGTCAGCAAAAAGAGTTATGCCATCAGGAGGAAGCAAAATGTTACCAACCAGCTGAGACAATTCCTTTGAATGTCACTAACATGAATTTGTAACGAGTTGGGGGAATGCTGCCTTTCGAATCACTTTATTCATATTTGGTTTCTCAGGCTGCAATTTAACTGCTGTCTGTCGCATGGAGGAACTCTTGATTGACCTGATTTTGCTTTTTAAATGCAATTTTCTTGTCCACAAGAACTTAACCCATTATCGACTTTCATTTGTTAAAAGTGCACAGAACAAGCCTTAGCTACTTCTCTTTTTTTTTTTTTAAGAAAAAGTTTTCATGTATAACATATTAACGGGGGCCAGTTTCATCTTTTAAAAAACCATGTGGCATTATCTACGGGAATGGATCTGAGAAAGCTGGAAAGGAGACAGAAAGAAGCGCATTTAGCGTTGAGTAGAAGCGATCCTGTCAGTTACACTCTTGCAATAAAGAGCTATCATTACTATTTTAGGTGGTTGTTTTTGAGGCAGGGCTTTTCTGTATAATCCTTGAATCCTTGCTGACCTGGAACTCACTCTGCAGACCAGGCTAATCTCAAACCCAAATGCTGAGATGAAAAATGTGTGCCACCATCACCCAGGAATTCATTCTTTCTTTCTTTCTTTCTTTCTTTCTTTCTTTCTTTCTTTCTTTCTTTCTTTCTTTCTTTCTTTCTTTCTTTCTTTCTTTTTCTTTCTTCCTTTCTTTCTTTTCTTTTTTTTTTCTTTTTTTAGTTTAACAGGGATTTGGTTCTAGGATGAGTTCTTGCATAGGAGAAGTTGATACTAAGATGACCCTGAGAAGAAGGGGTCCTAAACTGGGTGGCCTAGGTACCTCCCTGACATGTCAGAACTAGTCCCTTAGTATAAAAGGTAAATGCAGAAGCAATAGTCACTGCATGGGGACAGAATGGCAGCTGAGTGCTCAGAGAAACAGCAGGTATAATAATAAAAATGGAATTTGTAGTCTATGGAGTTTTCTCACAAGGAAAGCCTTTGTTTAAAAAGATCAAATGAGAGGAAACAAACAAACAAAAAAAGACAGAGTAGCCGAAGCCCCTTTCTGCTTCCTGCTTTCTTTTCTTCTTGCACTTCCATCTTTTCTCTGCTATACTCACATGGTCCACATGTATCACAGATTTCAATGCTTCGTCTTCTTTCCAAACTCACTTATGTGTATGTTCCTGTATGTATGCATAGATCTGTATGTGTGTGCACATGTATGTGGAAGCCAGAGGACAACCTAGGCTCTTGTTCCTTAGGCACTGTCCACATTGGCTTATGAGACAGTATCTCCCATATACCTAGGACTCTCCAATTTTGCTAGGCTGGCTAGCCACCCAGTACAAAGGTTTTCTCTGTCTCGCTCTCCCAGGCACTGGGATTACAAGCTCACACTATCACACAAAGATTGTTATGTGGACTTGGAAGATCAAACTCAGGCAAGGCTCTTACTTTCGCTGTCCTAGCCACATCCACACTTACTAATGATTGTCTATTGATCGTATGAAAATCCTCAGATTTTTCTGTTGTAACAATGTATTCATGGAGAACTCTTGCTAGCAGGTTAAGCTTGTTTTCTCTTTGGTCTAGTCCTGGCATGCAGCTCTTTGTTCTTCTCCTCTGGATCATCATTTAGAAAGATTTAGTTTATCTTCATCCATAGTTTTAAGAATGGAGAAACAGAGCTTTAATACCAATGGGAGTTCCCTTCTCAAATTCATAGAAGAATCCCTAGAAAGAGTTTTTTGCTTCTCTTCCCTGTTTTTACTTGCCCCTCTGCACACTTCCTTTGGCTCCCAAGGCTTAGGTTGTGCAGCCTTTTATTACAGGCAAATAGATACTGCAGCCTTTAGTAACTCACCCAGAAGAGACCCTTAGCCTAGGAAACCCATTATCCTGCATAAAACTCACCGAAACCTCATCATGGAAGATTGTAAGCTGCTAAGAGATTGGCTGGGAACAAAACAATCTTCACTACAGCCTTGGCCAGTTTATGAAAAGGAGTTGAAAAACTATAGGAACACACCCTAATGTCTAAGAGGTGAATAAATTATCACGAGTCAGTTCTCCACAAGGGTGGGCTCTTAGCTTCTCTGGGATTCAATAAAAGCAGCATCATTTTTTTTTTCTGGGCAGAAGAATGATCTCCCCTGGACAATCTCCAGATGAAATGGTTTATGATTGTGGGAAAGGCCCTGGCAGCATTGATACCTACTCTCATTAAATCCAGAATAGGTTTATTTCTTGATGCCTTTACTTTGGCTACTTTAAATTTTTTTTCTGGAAATATGTTTAATTCATTCATCTAAGTAGGAATGTGAAAACATTTGTGATATGGTAAGTGAAAGGAAAATAAATTTTAATCAACACCAGATCACAACTATTCAAAATTCATCATGACTTAGACAATTTTTCAGAGGAGGTTCACAAAGTGCCCTGGTTGCAGAAGGCTCTCATTTAACACTGATGAGGTAAATCTTAACGTATGTGAGGGGGGAAAATCACCTAATGTATTAGCACTGTGAAAGAGTTGATAAAATTAGACAATTTCCTTGTGATACTATGTTTATAAAGTAAATTCTTAAAAAGCAATTATGTGATGTTATCATTGAAATCTTTTTCATACCTTCACCTATTTTCAGCATATAATTTCTTGGTTTTCTTGTTGTTCAGTGAAGCCATAGTCATAGGTAAGTTTTGCTACATATATAGATTTCACATTGGCCGGTAGAAAGCCAAGTTAAGACACTATGTGAAAATATTTCAAAGAATTTTAGTTTTGAAAATGAAAAAAAAATAACATTGGTATTTCCTGGAGGAGGAAGGAAGTGTTGAAGGAAGACCGGAGCACAGGAAGGACAACCAGTTGATGCTTATCAGGTTCTGCCAAGAGTGGGTTTCACCACAGAGTTTCAAAAGAGCTTCTGGAAGTTTTATTCAAAAATGTGATCAGGGAATCCTCCTCCCCGTTCCCCCTAATATTCCAACAGTCCAAGTTGCTCTTATATGATAGTAGATTAGGCACGTATGTAAACTATAATGAAACCGATTATGTTTTAAATAACGTGCTAATTAAAAACTTAAGAAATGCTTAGGGTCACTGCTTAGAGTGACTCCTTTGAAGGCTTCCAACATGGCCTTTTCAATGGGAAAGAGAGGAGATAAAGTAATGTCGTTTTCCCGTGTCCTCTTTAGAAGCGCCTCCTTTTCTCTGTCTCTTTGCTTTGTCCACTCGGCAAGCTCATCTTGTCATGAAGTTGTCTAAATTATTCTCAACAAGAACTTCCTTAAGACCCTCACCTTAAAAATACTCCTAGGCCAAACAGATTAGCAATACCTTGTTCCCGCCTTGCCAAAGGCTATAATTTATCACACGCCAGGCAAAGCCTTATTTTGTCCTAGCATGCACCTGGCAAAGGAGATAAAGTATGTCTGTGAGTGAGGGATTTTTGTTTTTTAATGTTAGGCTCAGCAGCTTGCAACAATAAATATTGACTATGCAGAATTGTCTGAGGGTCAGGAATCCCAGAGATCCTTGACTGTGCGCTTGTGACTGAGGTCCCTTTCGGTCAGCTTGGCTGCTGTCTCTGGAGCTCTGAAGAGAACAGGAGGATCTGCCTGAAGTGTATCTGAGTGCCTATTGGCAAGGCATTATTTCCTTGCTATGGGACCTCTCCAGAGTGCTGCTGATGCACTAATTTCCTGGAGTAAGTAGTCCAAGAACAATAGGAAAAGTACAAAAGACAATTGCCAGGAAGAAAGTCAGTGTATTTTCTACGGGAACCTCAGATTTGAGATACTAATTCTGCCTTATATTCAGTGGTCCACACAGGCCAATCCTGTTACAGCAGAGGATAGCACTAAACAGCACTGTTACTACCAGCAAGAGAAGCCTCATTGCTTCCATCTTAAACGTAAGTTCAGGCTCAGCTGTTGAAGCTGCTTCCTCCTCAGCCCACAGAGCTATTGCAGAGTGGTGGAGCTTTTAGGATGTGAGGCTGACTTGAAGAAGTTTGGTCACTGAGTGTACCTGTGGGTGAAAGAACCTGGCACAATGCCACACATTTCTCACCATGATGGTTGCTTGTTTATTTGGAACAAGGTCTCAATATGTAACCCAGGCTAGCTTCAAAATCATAATCCTCCTGCTTCATCTTCTTGATTTCTAGGATTACAGATGTATGCCCACATGCCTGGCCTCCACTATGTTGTTTTGCCATGTAACTTGTACAGAGCAATGTGCCCAAGCAACTATGGACTATAACATCTGAAGCACACACTAGAGTAAGTTTTCCTTCCTTTAAATTATAGAGAACATAAAAGTGAGATGGTAAGAGGGTCTCACAGGGTGACTAAATTCTGTTTGGTACATAATATGAAAAGGATCTTTTTAAAAACTGACATCAACTACCCCATTAAGGGACATCTTCCTTTTAGCCAGATGTTGGCAAATGCAAATAATGTTGCTCTCAGCACTGCACATAAATTGTATATGAACACAAGCTATTAGTCACTTGAATAAACACAAACAGGCAGGACGGTGACTTTGGAACCACACAGAGTATGTTTACTTCAGACATTTTGTCATTTTGAGAGACATGACTAGCACGAAAAGCTGAAGAACGTAAGTAGAGTCTGGCTGTTTCAGAAAGGTAGATGATGACCTTAAAATCAACCTATTAATAGTTATTAATAGTGTGCATGAGATTATTTAGTCATACTCAGAGACTCTTTAAATTCCTAATTGAAACAGCAGTTTCCAGAACAGTTGGCACTATATACTATGTTCTGAGGTATCACCATGAAGCAGTGTGGTAGGTGTGTGGCAGAACCCTGCCTGCCTTCTTTTGAACCATGGAACATATCTTCTATATGATTATACCACACAGCTCCAGAAATGTAAAGTTCAGAGTCAAGAATGGAAACTCTTTGTTACCATGTGGTACTTAGTCACTTAATTGAGTGGATTGGGAGAGAAAGTATTTTAATTCCCTAACTGCTTGGAATGCCTGCCATTTCTTTTTAATCAAATAGCTCTAGTGTCAGAGGATTGTCCCCTATAGTTTTGGAGACACACTGGCACATCTCAGAAGGCTGGAGAGGTAATTAGGCTGCCCTAGTTATTCTTTTGGATGATGAGTTTGATCATGAAAGTGGAAATTAAGAATTAAAGAAATAAGAAAATTGAGCCCCATTACTTTCAAACAAGAGAACTTGAAGTTCAAAATACTAATGAAAAACAAAAAAAGACCTAGAAATATTTTATGCATGAGGAAGTAAAACCTATTAGATTATAAATGAGTGAATTTAGTAAAACCTTGAGTTTAGCACTTATGTATATACTGTTTATTTATATCTATAGTTTTCATAAGAAATGTTATCTGTAAATGATTTTCTTATACTATATAATATATATTATACAGGGTATGCATGTGTTTGTAATCATTCTATGTATGTTTTGAATTCAATATTATGACAATTTATTCATTAGTGTTCAAAAGTGATTTTTAGTCCTGCTCTGTACTGCATTGGAAGACTGGTGACTTGCCTATGGTTGGTGGCTACTCTCAGGATGTGTGAACCCTATTTCAATTCTCCACCTCAACATGATCAACGTGACCTTTGCAGCCGATGTTGATGGAGAGAGTGCACTGTCTGTTTATAGTTACAGACCTCAGTTTACTCAGCTGTCATACCTCCTAACAAGGCTCATTAACCTTTTATTATTTTCAACAAACCATACATATATTGACATATTTATTATTTTGTGCTATAGCCAGAGTAGGAGCTACTGCCCTAAGACTTTTAATCCAAGAAAAATTAGGTCAAGCAGGCACACTAGTGTGGAGTAATCCAATTTACAATGCCATTAGCATTGTTTACACATTGCAAATAATCTCTTTAATAGTCATGACAGATATAAGGGAAGGACTTTTAAATGATTAATTCAATTAGTGACTGAAGACCCAGGTAGAGTACTCATCCAACTCTACAAAGAAATTTCTAGCTATGTTCTTCATCAGTTTTATTTCAACTTTGCCTCCTCAATAGTAGAAACCAGTTGTGTTAGCTAGGGTTTCTTTTGTTAAAACATCTTGACCCAAAGGAACTTGGAGGGAAAAGATTTATTCTATCTTAGAGCTTCTAGTCTCCATCATCAAGGGAAGTTAGGGCAGGGGCTCAAGGCAGAAACCTGGAGGCAAGAAGTGATGCAGAGATCATGGAGGGATGCTGCTTACAGGCTTGCTCCCTTGTCTTGCTCTACCTGCTTTCTTTGAGTACTCATAACCAGGAGTACAAAGGTGGCACCACCCACAGTGATCTGGGCCCTTCCACATAATTATCAATCAAGAAAATGCCCCATGTGCTTACTCATAGGACAATCTCATGAGGGAATTGTCATAATTGAGATTTCTTCTTACCAAATGACTTTAGCTTGCATCAAGAATACACAAAACCAGCATACCACAATCTAGCCAAATTTACTGTTAGCCAGAAATACTTCAGAGTCAGGGGCTTCTGTGGTTATTGCCATTTTCATATTACTTTTAGAAAATGTTTCTTCAAATTTACTAATTACACCATAACAATCATTAAGATAATAACACCAACTGTAGGCACAGGCACCACTGAATAGCATTAATTACAGTTGTACTTTTAGTGTTAGCTTGTTTAATACTAGGATCTAACATCACCATGCTATACACAGACCAAACTAACATCTCTTTCTTCAATCCAGCTTGAGAAAGACTCACTGCTAGGTCAATCTTGATTCTTATCCTTTGGGACCAAGAAACATGAACTATCATCTGACTCTGACTAGGAATGGTCTTGTATAGTGTAACAACTATTCTTGAACCAAAGAGTCATTGGTTACATGGGGATAGTTTGGGTCATAGTATCAGTTGATTTCTACGGCTTTCCTGTGTGGGTTTTCCATATTGTTACAGTGGCACATTCCCACTATCCGCATTCATAGGCATGGTCTTTGCCATTGCAGATTTCTTTCACTGATTTCCACTCTTCTGAGGTCACACTCTATAAAAGCTAAACAAAAAATTCATTTTACAATTATATTTGTAGGAGTTATTTTTTTTTACAACTTTTTCTGGTGATTCAGTAATTTCACATTCTCTTGCTATTCCTAATATTCGTAGCTCATAAAAGTATCATCTCATTGACAGATTCCTTTATTTCACTAACAGCAGAAGTACTAATTCTTCATAACTTTCAATGTTTATGCTTCAAAATGGGAAGTCTCAGTAGAACATGCAACCACAAATCTTAAATTATTATTTTTTTATCTTTTAAAGACTTTATTGATTTTCTTTAATTTGGAGGGCTACAAATGTTGAGAATTTCCTGGTACATCTGAAATTCATTTTTGTCCAGCAATATGGGGACATTTCCACGAGGATAATTCTTATTAGAAATATGATCTCTATCCAGCACTCCTTAAATATTATATACAATCTATTCCATTGGTTCAATTCCTCTGTTCTTACATCAATACTGTACTGTCTTAGTGACCATAGCTAGCTTCATTGAAAATATTTTTTTCTTCAACTAACATTTTTATGTAAGTTTTAAGTCATCCTTTAAATATAAGAACATTTGTCAACACATATGAAGGGATTGAAGGACCCAAAGTACCATGTGATATAACATTAGAACATGGCTAGTACACTGGCATCATAATATATCCTGGTATCTGTGAGAGTTCCTGAGCTAGTAAACTCTATTTGATAACCATAAAATGGCTAGATTGTGATCACCCCTCAACATTCAGCCTACAATATTCTAATAAATGTGTTACTCCATTTTTTATCTTCCTGTCAAAGCAAATAGCACCCTGTTCATCCAATTATGTATCTGGGGCTGAGGTTATAGTTTCTTTTTTATTTGATATTTTATTTATTTACATTTCAGATGCTATCCCCCTTCCCCATTCCCCCCACTCATTATTCCCCTATCCCATCCCTCCTCCCCCCGTTTTTGCCTTTATACTATTTAAATTACATGCAAGTATTAAGGTCAGTTCTAGGTTGAGGAACTAGCAATAGAGTAGATGCAAATAGTCCATGAACAAGGAAGACAGTAAACCCAGATAATCAAAGAACATGCATGACAATAAACAGAAGCCCGTGATCACTATTTCTAAGGGCTTATCAGGATGATCAAATGCCTCAAGTTTTTAGAGCTTATGGGGTAGAGAATCAAAATGAGAAATTATAATGTCTCTCGTATTTTTCTTAAAGGGGGCCAGCTATTAGGACTCCATCATGTACTGGCCTAGAAATCATTCCAATATTGGAAATAACAGTCTACATTTGGAAGGTTGGATCTGGACATTGTCAGAGACATATTTGGAAGTTAGCTGTAGTTCACTATGTTGCTATGATAGCAAAAGATAAAGTTGGGACAAGATCTGGATTTCAAACAAGGGTTAGTGCATGTTTTAAGACTCTTTTAATTGTCAAGCTAAAATTGGTTTTGTCTCTTCTACAGTATTTATTGTAAGTTGCATTGACTGTATAATTTCCAATTGTGTTAGTGTGTTGAATCCTGGCATGTCTGTTATGGGAGTGAATCAACCAGCTTTTGTCTTACTCTCTTGAGTATTAGAAAACCTTGACTCTCTGAAAAAAGCTTGAAAGTACTGGAAGAAGTGAGTTAGGCTTTAAGCAGAAGCAAGAGGGTAGCAGGCTTGATTATTGCTGGTATAACAGCTTTAATTTTTTTTAATTGCTAGCACCACTGCTTCTGCAATAGCATTGACACAAGGAATTAAGACAATTAGTTTTGTTAACCATCTAGCAAAAAAAAAATGTTACTAATGTATTGACTATATAAAAGGATTTATATAGGTATCTGGAATAATGGATGATGCTCTATAACCTATTCAAATTATCTGAAGAAGGTTCAGGGTTCAAGAGTTAGAGGCCATCCCAAGTGTCATAACAAATATTATTGGAGTAGTGTTACTTCTAAAATTTACAATGATTGTCGTTATAGTTAGAAAAAAGTTTAAAGACACCTGTAAGATATTTGGCATAATTCTAACACCTCTTTGGGTGTGTTAACTTTGCATAGTGAGATTATGAATTTAAAAAATGCTTCTCTGTTGAGCTTTGATGCTACAGATAATGCAGATGAAATTATCCATGGCCCGAAGTCAGTATTTCCATTTTGGTCAAACCTCAGGAATGACATATATAGCTTGATTATGCTAGCCTTTTTTGTCTTGGGAATATTTTTATTCCTGCCCATCGTGTTAAAGCTTGTCTTTAGCTACATCAATAGGCTGGCAGCCAAACTACATGATTTGAAATGGATAATGGATCCCCAGACAGAGTTATTAATTTAACAGGCTGGCAAGCCAAGGACAGGTAAGATTCTGCACAGAGCCCTACCAACCTAAGATATAAGTGCATTGCTTATGATAATGCATATTCTGTGATGGGTAAGAAAGGCTTTCTTGTCAGAATGACCTAAGACAGGCTTAGTCTGGTTTATGCAATAAAAAGGGAGAGATATGGAGACCTTTTGAGGCTGCCTGACAGGAATCTAACATAGGCCAAGGACAAGTGGACTGCAGGCAGGAATTTGACATTGGGCTGGAACAAAGAAGTAATTTCAGGCAGAAATCTAAATCCTAGGCTAGAACAAAGGAGAAATTTCAGGCAGGAATCTAAATCTTAGTCTAGAACAAAGAAGTAATTGTAGGCAGAAATCTAAATCTTAAAGCTAGAACAAAGAAATAGGCTTCAGGCATGAAAATAACTTTGGGCCAGGACAGGGAAGAAGGCTCAGATATTTTGAGCATCCTGATAAGCCCTTAAATGATTTTATTTATAGCCATGAGACATTCAAAGAACTTTCTCACAGTAAAACTTAAGTCAGAAACAAGATTAAACTCTTGTATTTGGTTCCAAGTCAGTCCCATAAGCATCATTATTTTATCCACAAGTTATGCATTAGAAATAATATTATGTAACTTGGTCAGAATTAATTATAGTTATAAGTCATTTTAGTCTTCTTGGATATATCCATCCCAATTAGGATTTCAAGATTTAATATCATCTAGTAAAAATTTCCCAGACTTGCATGATAACATATTAATAAATGTACTTTAATAGCTCTTTAGTCTGTTATGTTGTTTTGTTGATAACAATAACAAAATCAACTTACAAAATACTACAGATATCTAACAGAGATAATCTTAATGATTTTATTTGCTACTGTTATTTTTAGTATATTTTATTTAAATTTTATACATGCATACAATGTATTTTGATCATATTAATCCCCAACTTCTTCCCTTACCTCATCCAAGATCTATCACCTTTCTCTATCCCTTCCTAACTTGCATTTCCTTTTTAATTATAGCCCACAGGCTCAAATCTGTGCTGCCACTATGCTTATGAGTGTGGAGCCACTCACTAAAGTATACTGTATGGAGTATACTGTATACCATACCCTTAAAGAAATTAAACCTATTTCCCTTAGTAGCCATCAATTCTGTGTTTCTTAAATAGCAATGGAAAATCATGAAACCCCCTCCCTTTACATGCTAAAATGTTGACTGGTTTGATCTTGTGCAGGTATTATATAGGCATCAACAACTGCTTTGTGTTCATAGTGTAGCTGTCTTATCATTTGCAGAAGATATTATTTAGAGGTCTTCCCTAACCTCTAGTTTTTACAGTCTTTCCTCTTCTGCAACGGTAACTGCAAATACCATGGGTGTGACCTAGATGACCAATTTGGTGTCGAACATATCTTCACTTTTTCCAACTATGAGTGTTTGCATTGACAGTTACCTACCGCATGAAGAAAATTTTCTAATGAGGTCTTACAGTTCCATTGATCTATGAGTAGAGAGATCTTTTCCTAAATTTAGAGAGGAGTTTGATACTATGTCTAATCAACAAAATAATGGTAGAAAGTTTACGTTTGAGATGTATGAGATACCCAACCATGGGTTCGTGGCCTGATTGGCAGTATCAGGCATTTATTTTCTCCTGTGGGTAGGGCTTTAATTCAATCAGAAATATGTTGGTTATTCTTAAAACATTTATACCACTACCGCATTCATGGACATGACATATCTCATCATACTTGTTATGGTTGAGCACAGAGTTCACAAAATTTGATTGCCCCCTAAAGCTTGATAGCTAGATTCTTGAAATTAACTTTATCTTAATTGATTTTTTCTGTAAATGCTATACATGATGTATGAAATTAATAATTCTTAATTAAACTGTAAAAACTTCAAACTATCAGTAGTAATAAAGTCATGAATATATAGAATATAATGATTGATCTATTTATTCTACATAATTCCTGTAACTGATCTTAATCCAGAAAAGCTAGAGTTGCTCAAAAATTAAGAATTAAGTAATAAAACCTATAGAGATCTTCATATATTTATCTTATTCAAAATAAGCATCTCTCCTGAGCTGTTTCATCATTTGGCCTAAAACCAAGTGTGTGTAATTCCAGAAGAATTACAGAAGCAACTATAATATCCACAAGATTAGATTTGTGAAGCTAGCAATGCTCAGAAATTTAAAGATATAACTATAGCCTTATATATTTTATACTTAAATTAATTCCAATCAAATAGTTTGAGATTGAATTACCATCAACAGTACAGTGATATTGTAAGTTTAACACCACTGACCTTTAAGTAGTAATGAGTAAAATATTTCATAATTTCAGTCTGATCTATTAGTACTATTATAATATTTGTAGCACTATTTATTTTATTCAATTAATCCCAAAGCATATTTATTCCAGTCTGTCATCAAAGAATATCAGAGCATCATAATGCAAGTCCCAATGAGAAACAAAAAGGCTGAAAATTTCTTTCTCTATATCATGACCTCGCTGATAATAGTACTAAATACAATTGTTTTAATCACTTCTTTTCCAAATATCATCTTTACACCTCTTTTCACCTAAATAAAAATTGGTTAACCTTTATTCAGTGATTATGCCATTGATACTAAAACAAATAGCAATAATAAAGGCCAGACTTCTTTTCTAATATTAACTTCCTTCTTTTTGCTTATTAAATAAACAAACTTAATATGATTATTACCGTATTCATTTATGTCAAGTTTCCAATTATCATTAAAGCTAGGTTGGCTCTTCCAGTGTGAGCAGAAGGAGTCATTAGCTTCTGACCAAGGTAAGAGCACCATCAGACCACTTTCTGTTACAAGAAACACTCATTCCATCTTTCCCCATGTTACTTACTATTGAAGCCATTTGGCTTCCTGTTTAATCCACAGCCCTCACTGTATGATTAGCAACCAATGCTATGGTAGACCACAAACTCCTCACACGTCATCAGTAGGATCACATTAGTTTTGGCATCCATTAACCATTCATATTCCATAATCTCATCTATTATCTTTCTTTTCAATTTGCCTACCATCAACCCAAGTTGTTTTCATAATTTTGTTTAGCCTTTTATCTACATGATAGTACTTCAAGCCCTCCCTGAATGACACCAATTATATGGTAGTCAATCCTTGTCTCCAACCACTTATAGCACCATTACCAGCCAGCAATGTTCACGATATCTAGTTTGATAATATGATTCCAGTTTCATTCCATTGTTTTCATTTTATAAAGCCTAGTAGAACCTTATCAGCATATCAATTAGGTTGGGATGTAACTCAAGAAGCTATATTTCAAGACTAAAAGTAGATTGGTTATTAAGCAAACCAAGGCAGAGAAAACCCCTCTGTCCTAGTTTGGTTTCTATTGCTGTGATAAAAACCATGGACAAAAGCAAAGTCCAGAGGAAAGGACTTTGCTTACTCAGTCCATCATTGTGAGAAGTCAGGGCAAAAACTCAAGTAGGAGCAGAGAGGCTGGAACCACTGAGAAATACTACTTACTGGCTTGTTCTCCTTGGCTTGCTCAGTTTGCTTTCTTATGCAACCCAGGACCACCAGCCCAAGGTTGGCACCACCTACAGTGGGTGGAGCCCTCCCACATCAATCATTAATGAAGAAATTTTCCCAAAGCTGTGCATATAAGCAATCTAATAGATGCATTTTCTCAACCAAAGTTTTCTTCTTCCCAGATAATCCTAGCCTTTGTGAAACTGACAAAAATCTAACTACCCTCTAGAAATCAATGTTATGAAGCAATTATTTTTATTTTATTAACAAGTTTCCTCTTTCAGGCTTTGTCTGAGCCTGTTCTCATTGAAGCCTAGGTCTAAATCAAGAATTAGGAGGCTCGTGAACCCAAGACATTCCTGGTCTCAGGGGTGTCAATATCGGTGTCTACTCTAGTGTAGTAGAGGGCAATAGTAAACATATAAGGGCTTTTTAATTATAATCTTATTATATGCTTCTATAATTGCAATGAATCTAGTTTTTCTGTATTAGTCAGGATAACTCATTTCTAGTTAGCTTTGCTGCTCAGTAAAACAACAAAAAAGAATAATTAACTTTACACTGACAATAACATGTTTCTGCTGCTGCTGCTGCTGCTTATTACCATTGTATCCTGTTATATTTATGAGGGAAAAAAAGGCCATCAAAATGTGAATTTCATACCATTGGATCTGTCCACCTGCCATTTTTCCATAAACAATTCTCTAATATCTAATATATTCTTGCTATTTAATTAAAAAAGATCAGTGATTAAGAGCACCAGTCACTCTTCCAGAGGACTGGGATTCAATTCCCTGTACCCATATGGTGGGTCTCCATCATACGGAACTCATCCCAAGACATTCTATATCTTTTTTTGGCCTATGCTGGCAGAACTTCTCTATTCATAAAAAATTAATTAATTTACTGAGCAAGTCATGGAGAGCAAGCCAGTAAGCAGTGTTCCTCCTGATTGCGTTTTTGATACCACTATCATGAGCATCTCAAATTAATGCTCACTCTAGCAACAATTTTAATCTTTATATATGATGACTGGATTTAATTAAAACAGACCTCTTTGGCTGGCAGTTCTGCTATTTAAATTCTAAGGTGAGACACTTTTGCCCCCTCTATGAGATTACCACTGTTCCTTCATTTACAAAGTTAGTGGGGTTAAGCAGGCATTCAAGAGCCCATACTTGAAGCTGAGCTCTGAGGAAAATATAAAAAGTGACTCTTCCCTCTGCTGATCAAAGAAACAGACCAAGATAAAGAGCTCAGCAAGGTATTTGAATGAGGATGGGAGGGATCTTTTCCCCACCATTCCATAATAACTACTGAGATTCTCTTTGGAAAATCATGGAGATGAAATTTCTACACTATTTTCCTAAGGCATGTCTTGGACAAACAACTGTCTTCTCTACCTAAATAAAAAAAAATAAAGTGAATTATTTCAACTCATTAAATTTTAATATTTAATAACTCCCAATGTGTATTTGGTTTGTTTTAACAATATTATAGCTTATATAACACGCTTAATAGGACAATATCAATCACACCTATTAAGTTCACTATGTTTAGAAGGCGTAATATTACTTATTGTTGGAATGTTTGTAATTTTAAATACCTACTTTAAATCTGATTCAACTCAATACCAGTCATTTTGTTAGTTATATAGCTTGCAAGGATTACAGCTATAATAATGTATCTAGTACATGTGGCCTGGACAATGTGCACCATACTGCTCCTTTCTAACACTGAAGCCTTGTTTCTTTCTTTAATGGCCAGAGCAAGTCAGCATCCTTTTCCAAAGATTCAAATACCCCCCAATACGAATGTGTGTCACCATTAACCATCCTGAAAATTTCTAATGATTGCATTTACCATCACATAGCAAATGCTATTTAATCTTTTCTTTCAAAAAAAATCAACTGATCTCAGCTTTAATTATTACACGATGAGGCAATCAAACAGAATGACTAAAAGCAGGACTTCCTATTCTGTATACTGAGTGGCGATTATATCTCCTGTAGCATTTAGTTATATCACAAAGACCACCAGCTCACTACATTTTTAACCATGTTCCACTAAATTCAAATACTGTCATATTCCTAGTCAAACAGGATGAAGTAGCCACATTAAAATGTCTCTTACTGCCTCCACCAAACCACATGTAGAAATGGGTTGTCCTCGCAGTCACAGTATAAAACTGAACGTGATGGTATATTTGGAATAGATGTCATTTTAAATCTACTCACAGGATATACAATGTACACATCTTGTATTATCCCCATGAAGAATGTTTGCAACAAATCATTTACAGGAGACAGAGACAAACAGTTAGGAAATGCTAGGAATGTATGCCTTCTACCTGAACCCCACAAGTAGAAGTCCCACAGGCCCATAAACCCGATTAGTGCCCATGGTCTCAAGTCATAAAGAACTGCCTGCCTCACAAACTCCAACTAAAAATGAATTCATATACAACTCTGTTGTTACCTTGCAGGTAATAAGCATTACTCTCTTCAGTAACATGATAAGTGTGGACTAGCAAATCTAGCCTTCACCACATTATAGCTCACTTTCATGATTTAGTTTTACCCTTATGATGGCAGGATTTAACAGGCCAATTATAACCATGTACTATCTCTATTACAAGGCTGTGAGGAAAACTTACATTTCACATTAACAATATCAACTTGTTCTGCATTTGGGAAAATGATATTTCTCTGCCCACTCCTTGGTTCTATCACATTGCTCCAATCTTATGTTGGAACATACATACATACATACATACATACATACATACATACATACATATAATTAATATATAATATATTTTATGTTAACCATTATATTGATTCTAATAATAGAAACTTACAACTCATTCACTGGGACATGTGAAAGATACGCTAATTCATGGCCCCATGTATTTCAATCTTCATTTTGAAGAGGTAAAAGTAATTTACGACTTTTAAGGGCAAAAACTTTGTGTAACTCCAAATAGAAGTAATTTATTTGCCACCTCTATCATATTTTCATTCCTAGTGTTAATTTCACCAATTACTGTAATTATTACTAAAGTGACAGTAATACCTTACTTTGTAAAATTCTTTATTTCGTGTTTTGTGGCCATCTCTCTCTCACATACACATATCTACACACACACACACACACACGTGTGTGCATATAGATGTAGATGATGTACATGTATATTATGTATATGTACATGTATGTATGTGTATATAAAAGTGCTACTAGTATAAATATTGAGTGTATATAAATATATACTTACTATATTATACATCATATTACATTATGACATATTTTATGAATGTTATATATTATAAATATACTTAACTCAATAGTACCAGTAGCATGTCTCATCTGTGACCAATCACTTAATTTCCAAAATGCTGTGAATACTCCAATAGAAACACTACTTGATACTCAGAACTGCCCTAGAATTAGCTCTAGCCAATCACCTCTTCCACCTGTTATCAGGTGAAATGCAGTGACAATATCATCTGCTTCTGGATGACAGTGTTGGTAAACATGTAAATATAGCTGCTTATATGAATATAAATAAACATATTTTTACAAAGCTATTTATACCTAAATATTGATGTCTTCCAGGAAATTTTATTTAACTGTATTGGAGACCTTGGATACTTATTAAGATTTCATAATTTCTTTCTTTTTACTCTTAATTTTTTATTTTTTGAGACTTATATAATTATATAATTTCTCCTTCTCTTTCTTCTCTCCAAACACTCCCATGTACCCACTCCTCTACTCTCTTTAAGATTTATGCCCTTGTTTATTTAATTGTTTACATATACACACATACACACACATACACACACACACACACACACACACATTCCTCAACACAAAATACAGCCTAGTCAGTCTGGATAATGTTACTTGTATGTACATGATTTCAGAACTGACTATTTGGCATTGGGTAACCAATTGATGTGCCTTTTCCTGAGGAAGACAGCTTCTCACACTCAGCTGTTGGTTACATTTCTTTGTCTAAGTTCAAGACCTTTTGAGTTTCCCCCTTTTATGTTAGCATGTATATTGATATTGTTCTTGTATCTGTCATGTTTAGGTCATCATGTGTATAAGTCTTAATGGGTGTAGCTTCTAATACTTCTAGGAGACAAAGTTTCACCACAAACTTCCTGGTCCCCTGCCTTGTACAGCTTTTCAATCCCTTCCTCCACAGTGACCTCTAAGCCTCAGGTTTGGGAATTGTATTTTAGATGTGTCCGTTGGGACTGGGCTCCATAATTCTGTATTTTGACTGGATGTGATGTTCTGTAATGATCTCTGTTGAAAAGAGACTTTTTGTTTGTTTGTTTGTTTGTTTGTTTGTTTATGAGAGATGAGGACTATAATGTCTGTAAATATAATGACAAATATTTAGAATGTGGTCACAGACTATCCTTTGGAGAATCACTATTTCTCAGGAGAACCAAACAGTGGTTTTGGTTGGGATTGCAATCACTTGGGATCTCCTACAAAATCCATGAATTCTCTAGTCCTGCATAGTTGGGTAGTTTTCTAGTCTGATGCATACTCTCATTTTTAATGAACAAGTGGAAACATTCTCATTTATAGTAGCCTGAACAAAAATACAATTTGTATGGATTAACCTAACAGAGGATGTGAAGGACTTTTTTAAATGAAAACTTTTGTTGGGAAACCTTACCATTAAGGTAGTAGTCCTCCATGACCCGATGGCTTTGTGAGCTTGGTGCAAAATGAGGGACTCCATTTCCCAGCATGGCTTCCGTGTCTCTGCTTCTATCTGGAGAGTGTCTTAGTCTGGAGAATGTCCCTGAACATAGATGGTTGGCTTGGTGTGATAAGTGACCTTGTACAGAGCTCTCTGCAAGGCTGCATAACTCAGCACACATGTCCACTCTGGCTTCCCAACCACATGATAATTAGACACTGTATTTTAACCTATCAGCCCCTCCTGATCTCTTGATGCTATTACCAATTAACCCTTCCCACTGGTTCTCCTACAAAAGCCCTTATAGAACCTATCCCTAAAAACAATAAAGTAGACTTGTCTTGCTGCAGCAGCCTCTGGAAGTCATTCCACCAAATTCATGTGTATTCAAACACTGCTCTCTACTTCTGCTCCCTTTTTCCTCCAAGGCTAGTGTCCAACAGCCTCAGAGGAAGGGTGTTGGCACAAGCTTTGGAGCTTTGAAGAAATAAACGCAAAGAATGATGCAAAGAAATGGAAAAATAACCCATGCTCATGAATTGGTAGAATTAATATTCTGTTGGCCCTCAGGACTTTACTCCTGTTCCCCCAATATCTGATCATGTCTTCCTTTTCCCTTCCCTGTCTCCTCTCTCACCCAACTTCCTCCTCTGCCCTCCACCTTTCATGATTGCTTTCTACTCACTCCAAAGTGGGATAGAGGTGTCCTCTCTTGGGCCCTTTGGCTTGTTCCCCTTTTTGAGTTCTGTGGACTGTATCCTGGCTATTCTTTACATGTTTGGCTAATGTCAACTTATTAGTGAGTACATACCATGTATATTCTTTGAGTCTGAGTTACCTTACTCAGGATGATATTTTCTAGTTCTGTCCATTTGCCTGTAAAACTTAGGAAAATCATTGTTCTTAATCTCGGAGTAGTATTCCGTTGTGAAAATGAATCACATTTTCCTTATTCATTCTTCTGTTGTGGGACATTTAGGTTGTTTCCAGCTTCAGGCTATCACAAATAAGGAGGCCATGAACATCGTGGAACATGTGCCCCAATGACATAGTAGAGCATCTTTTGTATATATGCCCAAGAGTGGTATAGTCGGGTCTTCAGGTAGGTCTATTTCCAATTTTCTAAAGAACCTCAAGATTGATTTCCAGAGTGACAAAAAAACCAAAAACAAAAACCAAACAACCCAATCAAAAGTGGAGTATAGAACTAAACAGAGAATTCACAACAGAGGAATCTTGAATGGCTGAGAAGCACCTAATGAAATGTTCAAAGTCCTTAGTGATCAGGGAAATACAAATCAAAACAACCCTGAGATTCCACCTTACACCAATCAGAATGGCTAAGATCAAAAAGTCTGGTGACAGCACATGTTGGCAAGGATATGAAGATAGAGAAACACTCCTCCATTGCTGGTGGGATTGCAAACTGTTTCAACCATTCTGGAAATCAATCTGAAGGTTCCTCCTTTAAATTTTTATTGTATAATAGGTTCTCACAAAGTTGCTTGTGTGGTTCTGAACTCACGCTGTAGCTTAAAAAGGCTTTGAACATTGTGATCTTCTGATCTGGCCTCAGCCACAGAAGTATTATGATGTCAGACTGGCAGCACCATGCCTGGCTGTTTTGCTTATTTTAATCTCCAACGTCACTACTAAAACTCCTCCCAGACTATGCTATTTTGTGCAAAATTCTTAATGGAATCCTCTCAGGTTTTAGAAAGGCAATAGTACTCACCCTAATAATGTAATTTGGAAGCTCAAATCCTCAGTAGTCTTATTTACATTTTCTAACCTTTAAGTCTCTGTCAACACTTTTTGCCACTTAGCACCGTGTGCAAACCATTTACCCAACTAAAACATGTTCCTGCTTCTATGAGAATACATTTGACTAGACATTGCTTCAGAAACAATTCTCATTTCTGACTCATTGCTGACAACTTATCTCTGAAGAGGACTTCTGAAATTGCATTGCTTTCCCCACCCCCCACTTCATTCTGTTTATATTAATTCCACTCCTCATTTTTGGAAGCAACTTCAATAACATTAAAGCTACTACCAAAATCCGACCAGCCACAACCAGCCTTCAGCTCCCTTCCAGCTAACTTCATTAAGACAAACTCTTGTCTCTCAAAAAGTATTCATGTTGATGAAAGTCAACAATAATCTCCATCCAAGAACATCCATAGCAGCAATAACCTGTATTACAAACCATAAATAATGATGTCAATAAAGCTAATTAAAAAATTCTAGAACTGTGGTGTATTCCTCAGTAGCTGTTGGTGTGGATATCTGACTACAACCAGTTGTCCTCTTGACAGATTAAGGTCACTATGAGTGATAAAGATGAATAGGAGAATCACCATTGAGGGATGCTATAAACGATAAAGAAGAACCACCACAATTAACTAAGACTTTGTAGCTAACAGCAGTAAGCTGTAAAATAATGTACACAGGATTTTGAAGAAAATCCTACCAAATCTACTTAATAGAACAGTGTTTCATAATTTCCACAGAGACTTTAACTGGGAATAATGACACAAAAATAATGACACAAAAATAATGACACTGTGTATAACCAGTAGTCAAAAATTCCACTTTTTAACAAAAATTAACAATCATTTGTTCATTCATCTACCAGACTAGCCAAACATTTCAGCATGATGAAAGTCTGGCTCTGTGGTGGGGAATCTGCCAGTCTTTCATTACATTCCAGGACTATCCATCACGTACAATAACTGTACCTCTCTCTGTTACCCAATTTATCAAGATGCATCAGATACTTCTATGTTAATAGAATCCACATATTCTTTACCTGCCTATGAATCCATAAAAGTTTAAAGTTATGTTTTGAATTGTATATTTTTCTAGAAATCAAGTTAGAAACATTAGAATTAGCTTATTACGCACTGATAGCTACAGCATTTCTGGCCCGTGTGTTATTGTGAGGGCAAATGGCTTTGTGAGTTCCAACAGTAGTCAGAAGCTCACTGATAGTCATTCCATTTGTCATTTCACTAATTTTATAGAGTGGTCTGTCATGGGCATTGAAAGATAAAAATGCCTCACCTGTTTTCTCACCATACAATTTATCTTAGTTATTCATCCCTAGTTTATTATTCTCTCCTGTCTCTCTGTGAGACAGGATGCAGTAATCCACACACAGTCTCATTTGATTAGGGCAAAATCCTGGTTCACTTTTAGTGTACAATTGAAGCTAACTGGAACATGTTCTAGTTTTGCTTCCAGTACCAAGTGCTATTCTCCTCTGACTTCTTATGACACAGACAATTCCATACCAGAAAACTCACTTGACATCCCATCTCAATCAAGTCAGATAGAAACTTTATTTGCCTATGCAAACTTTATGCCTAATAAAGAAGAAGGTATTTTGCCCCCTCAGTTTTAATCTTAACCATAGCTGTAATCTCAGTGGTTCATTTAGCTAAATAATGAAGTGCAGTATTGTGGCCTTTCCTCTAGCTTATTTTAAATCCTAGTAGCTGATCATCATGCACATATGAATCTGAATGTTAAGAGTAGGCAAACTTTTATTAATATTTAATAAATAATATTCTTTCTGTATTGGCTTATTCTCATGCTAATGCAATTTATAAAACTTAATGGAGGAGCTTCCTAAGTGAAGAATACTTGGAGCATACTAAACTACTTTGGCTTTGGAAACCCTAAGATGGAGAAGAGGTCTCTTTAGAGTACTCAATCAAGATGTCTTTTGTTCCATCACTACCCAACACTAAAATTTTACATAAAGTAACTTTTTTTTTCAGAGACAAATGGACCTTTTAAAAGTATTATGTTAGTACTAAGAAAGTAGATATAAACTTTAAACTGTGGCATACATTGTCCCCCATGTGCCTTCCCCATTTATAATGTATGAGGATTGTGTAGGTTTGATTGAGCATGTGTATAAATTTTAAATTGTGCATTCAATATAATCCTGATGAATAAAGGCATCTATTAAATCATCTGAAGTGTATAACACATTGATTGTTTACCCACTTAAATGAATTAATCATGCAAATATCCAGAACATTCAATATTTTCTTCAACATAGGCTATACACTTATCAATCATACACAGTATGTCAAATCAAGCAGTCCTCTAAAGTATGCTAATAATCATCAATAGAGTTTTTTAACTATGAATAATTGAGAAATTAACAACCTTCTTATGAGGTTTATTGACCCTGGATCAATAAAATTTAGTGAGTTTTATAGTAACACTTTTTTCAGGGTAAGAAGTGAGTTCTATAGTAACACTTCTTTCAGGGTAAGAATTCACAATTGCTCACCTCTTTCCCTTAGGTTAGATGCCTTGATTGATTGACCAATTTGCTTGTGATCACACATAAGTACGATATTGTGTATTTGGTAGATTTTTAAAAGGAATTCTGGAATCCAACATGGCCAACAGCCATCATGCAGTTGTGCACGTTGTAGTTGAGACAGCTAACATCATCAAAGATATAGACTACAAGACCTGTGTCGTTTTCCCAAAGCAACTAGGAGATAGATACCTTATACAGTAGAGAGTTTTGTGGTCATTATTCAGGGGAGGTGCTGGCATAGAAGCTATTGGAGAAGGTATGAACTACCATAACATACCATACCACAAAACAGTAAAAGTTTCTAAAAGGATTCCTGACTCTCAACCACACTTCCGACTACGTTGTTGGGCCAACTTTCTTTCTGTGTCTGCTGATTCCTCTTGCTTGTATCTCATTATCAATTTTGTGATCTTCTAGACTCTCCATCCACTTTCCAACCTTGACCCTCACATTCCTTTTCTTTTATATGTGTTCTCCTTTACAACAACTCATTGATCGTTTCTCTTATAACCAGAGTCACTAAAATATTATCCGAAACAAAATCCAGTTCTTTAATCATGAGCTATATAATTCCATACTATCTTAAATTCACCATACCCATTCTTACAGAACAACATCTTTTCATATCCAGATGCAAAAGAAAAGAGGTGAAACTATGAGTGAAAATATTAAGATTGCCTATTATTTAAATCTCTATTATCTCTGACATTGTTACCTAAATAGTATAAATTTTAATCAATAATGATGCTTTTAAACTACTCAAGCTCTATGGAGGTATAAATCCTTTGGCTATGTTACCAGCCTTACTTGACAGAAATAAGCTTTTCCAACAATTGATAACAAATAGAATTACAGGTACCTGGTAATGTATTCCCACTTTGAATAATCATGTGTTATTACCTTAAATCGTCTGTAAAAGCATACAAAAAGAGGCAATTGAGAATGAAATGGTACATCTTTCTGTTGTCTGTTAAAATAATTCTCTTAAATTCTTCACATTTATTCCATACATTTCATACATTTAATTTTCAATATATTTTACCCATATGCAATAACTAGTCTTCAAAAGCACAGCAGGAAGTAGATGATAACTTTTGTCTTCTGACCCAAGCAGGACTATGAGAGAGAGAAGATGTCTAACATGGTATTGAGAATTAGGGAAACAATATGAACAGGACTTTCTAGTGCTGTCTAAGATACTGGAGTGGGGATGGAAAGGAAGAGAGTTTATTTCTAAATAAGACATACTGAGTTAGGAAAGTAGGGATTTTCAGAGACAGTAATGAGAACACTTGGCACTCTTTTTTTTTTTAATCTTTTCGTTGTATCAGTCATCACTTTAATGTCCCTTTACTAAGCGTGGGCTAGTTTTGTAGACTCATTGTAAAATATCTGAAGAGAGACACTGAAAATGCTGAGTTAAATTGTTTTTATGTCCTCATTTCTTGCTTTTTCTTTTTGTTTCCTTTCCTTCTCTTCCTTCCTTTCTTTGTAGCCTCCCTCTATTTCTCCCTCCCCCTCTCTCTATTCTTAATTTCCTTTTCAGATATGGTCTAATGCATTTTCTAGCTGGCTTCAAACTTACTATATTGATGACATTGATTTTAGACTCCTTATCCTTCTGCCTCTACCATCTAAGAGCAGGAATTACAGGTGTGTACCACCACACTCTACACAGTACCGGGGACCAAACCCAGGGTCTTGTAGATGCTTGTCAACCTTCAACCAATTAAGGTATTAGCCTTGCCTCATTTTCCAGTCTTAAACATTGAAAAGCATGGTTGGAAACTTTTCACATATCATTTTGAACTCATCAAATGGGAAAACCCTAATCCGATTTAGGAATTGAGTTTGACATGACTGCAGATATCTTGAATTGTAATCCTCATAGTGATTCCTGAGTGGCCCTGGTCAGATTCCTTTGCTTAGTTTGCTTAGGGAGTATAAATTAACAAACTTATTTGGATAAAACTTGGAGATTTATGAACCAGAGCTTTAGTCACCTGGAAGGTAACTAAACCTTCTGTGATAGCCAGGTATAATATGGCTTACAGAGAGTCACTGTTGTCCTGAACATTTATAGGAAACTTGAGGCTGGTTCAATTTTCCAGGATAAATCTGGTTTTGTTACTTCTCAGGAAGATCTCTGTAAGTTCCAAAGAGAATGCTTCAACAAAACCTGGGCTTTTTAAAGGTCTATTGTCTTGGTTTTATGGCATCTTGGATCCAGTTCTTATGTACTGGGACCAGATCATACAGAACAACAGGTGATCCTGAAGTCTAGACTTTCATTGATATCTGGTAGAATTTACTTTACGTCATTTGAATCCTCTCTTCATTTTAATTTTGATCTTTTTTCCAACTACCAGGACTGAAATTTCATTGTATAAGTGATCAGTTGGCAGGAATGGCTATTAACTTTTTGCTCAGGTAACTCACAACTGAGGATTGATTTGAACATTTGTAATAGTTTACACATTTAATCAGGGTCATGTTCTTAAGAAGATTTATAACTTTACAAAGAAAGAACTGTGCATTTTTGCAGCTTATAATAAAGTAGACAGCTTTGACCTTGTCTCTTCTACAACAGCCTTGCAGGTTTCTTCATCCTACTGCAAAACCAGGGAGGGCATCACTCCTCTGGTATGGTTTGAGTCTGAAGTCTTCAAAGAGCTCACATATGAACACTTGGTCCCAAGCTAGTGGCACTGTTTGAGAAGGCCATGGAATCTTTAAGAAATGGATCCTCACTGGAGGGAATGGGTTACTGGAGTCAGGCCTTGAAGCTTAATAACCTGGCCCTTCTTTCTGTTCATCCTTGGCTTCCTGGATGGATATGCAATATCACCAGTAGCCTTTTTTTTTTCCTTCAATGCTACCATATCTCCCTTGCCTGCATCCTTATCATTCTTCTGGAACTATAATCCAAAAGTAAATCATTCTTTTCTTACGCTACTTATAAGAAGTTGTAATGAAGACACCCTTCTTGCCCTCATTTAGGGTCTGTGCAATTGTTTCCATGTTGATTGTCTAGAAACTGTCTGACTTTGGGATGCTATAAAAATCTCAACAGTCATCTTGCATTTTTTTAAAAATCTTGTTCCTTGACACAAAGTGCTAATAATGTCTTACTCAATTTTGTGCTTTGATATCTGAATGAGATGGACTCCTACTGTGTACAAGCATGTTCCTCTTTGTTCCATCATGCTATGCCCTGGGAATAGAAACACAATAGTGGTTTTCACCATTGGTACCACAGAATATTGCTACAAGATCAGTTAGCCAGTCTTCACTTGGAGTGAAGGTGATGATCACTATCATCATTGGGGACATTGACTAGATTTCTAGTTAATCTTCACAGTGAAAATGCAAGCTCATCAAATCCTTTTCCAATGTGTATGTTTTCTCTTTCAAGTTACTATTTGCATACATGACACAGTGAGCACATAGCAATCAGAGGTCCTTCTACCTTTCTTCCCTGATCTAACATCTGTAATAAATATCTGATTTTCTTTTTAAAAAATCTCTTGACACAAAAGACTAACGGAGATAAATTTTATGGATGATTACATATCAAAGTGTTCCTAGGTGAAACAATTTGGAACAGCGTTAAGACACTTGAATAAGGAGTTAGTCAGATGTTTGCCTCTCGCTGTAAGGTTGTGTTCTGTCAATATGCCGGCATAGATTTATCATGTCCTGAAAATGTGAATTGAATGTGATAAAAATAGGACTATCAATTACCACAGTGTTCTAACTACACAACACATGGTACGTGGACAAATGAGTAGCACAGACACATGTAAAAGTCAAGGATGTGATCACAATGGATCTTTACTCTTCCCCTGAGTCTCTAGGGATGCCTTAGCTGAAAACACTCCAAGTAATGCAATGTGTCCTGCCCTTTTTTTGAAATGGCTGCTATTAGAAGCCCATTAGTGCCACAAGCACTTATCCTCTGCTTTCAAAGATGGCTCAGGAGAGGTGTGCCAGACTTCAGTGAGTGCAGTTTGACTAGGCAGCATCTTCCAGCATGTTCGAGACTGTCAGTTGTGATATGACAGATTTAATATCCAGCAAAGTCTTAATGTTTCAATGAGGCCTATTAAAGCATGGTCAGATTTGATATGGACTTAGTTTCTAGGGTTTCTACCATGAGAATGGGAAGGAAATACTAATGATATCAATCAACAATAGGAGAAGTTACTACTAACCCATCTACCACAGAAAATGTCTTTTTGGTTGTTGTTTTTCCCACTGGCGTTTTAATTATATGGTAGACACGAACATTATCTGAGATGAGGAAGATGCATTCAGATAGCTCGAGCCCAGTGTAGCTGTCCCCAGGGAATGTAAACACGGAGATTCAGTTTCTATTGGATTATGCAAAAAAGTATTGGGCCATGTAAGAAAATTATGCCATGAATATGTTCTATAATTCATAGGTTACAAACAAAACAAAATTGCCTGAGTTGGTAGAGCATGGTGTTTGCAAAGATGGTAATGGTATCCACATTATCCCTATTTTGCCTTAAAACAAACAGAAAGGAATATTTTTTAGTATTTTGTTTAGTAGTACTGACTAGTTACACTATGTAAAGATACCTGCTTCATCAACCCAAATGAAATAGATACAACCAATGAAATAGAAGTAAACACCAGATGCTTAAAGTCTGACTACTTCAAAACATAAGAATCTCTCTGCTTGAGTGTTGGCCCTGGGTCATGAGGCCCATAGAGGTTTTAAGGAACTTAAATTATGAACAGAGAAGAGATGCCAGTGATGTCATCAGCTCAGGAACTGAACTGGAGCAGAGTTTGTCCACAGTTTCAATGTGATTCTCTGAGAATGAGTAAGGATGAGTTGGTGCACTATAGAGTGGAGCCCAGTAATGTGGTGACAGAGAAGGAAAAGCAGAGCAAAGAGTTCAGGAAACCTGCAGGCATGCTCTGTGTTAGCTTCTGTAACTTAAGAGGTATGCTTATGTAGGTACAAACTTGCCATAAACACACAGAAGAACTTGGTGTATACTACACACACACACACACACACACACACACACACACACACACACACGGACATGACACATAATATCACAAGATAAATTAAATAATAAAAGAGAAAAGTTTCCTTCTAAACAAAGATCCACTACAGTTGATGAATTAAATATTTTTTTATATATGTAGACATAGATTTTTTTCTTTTATTAGACCATGTGATAAAACTACTCTGAAATAGATGTTTTTGTACTGTGGAACAGTCTTTCAATTCGGGAATAAACAATTTTATCAGAACAGTTCCTGCATTTTATATAAGGTTCTGAGTTTGTTTTGTTCATATGATTATAATATTAGTCTGTAACTTTTCTTATACTTTTAAAAATACTTTTTCTTATACTTTTTTTCTGTATACTTTTCTCCAATGTAGGTATCCCCAATCTTGTGGATCATCAGCCAATATAGTTTACGAGGGCAAAGGGAGCAGAGACTTCAAACAGGGGGTTCAGAAGCCCTGTGAGTTACTATGGTGAAAGACCACACAGGGGACAGCTGTGAGTAACAGATCAACTTTACATAGGGTGATAGAAGGCCTATAGAGTTTTGGGGGGACTTAGGGTCAAGATATCCAGGATGGGCAAGGGTCATTGGCTGGGAGCTTAGGGTACCTGAAATGCACTGTTACCATGGGAAAGGGTTTCAGGAATCTCAGGTGCAGGCTGAACAGGTTTTGTGAGGAGAAAGGAAATTGGTCCTATAAACTAATCAAGTCTATATGGCACTCCTCAGGTAGAGGTGAATATGGGGACTTCAAACTCCCCAGACAAGTCAGAGAAAAAGAAACTCTGCTAATGAAGGGCCTCCTCCCTTAGACTCCAGCCCTGGAAGGCTATCTGGTCCATTTGATGGTAGACATCAACCTTAATTAACAGAGTTTCCCCACACTCTGTGGATTTTATTTATTCATGTTTGTGTATGTTTGTAGCATATGCAAGTATTTATGTTTATGTACATGTAATATAAATCCACATGCATATGTGCACGAAGGCCAGAGACTGATGCCAAGTGTCTTTCTCTACTTTCCACTTTGGTGTTCTAGGTAAGGTCTTTCTCTGAACCCAGAAATCACAGATTAGCTTGATTACTGGCCATACCTCTTTGTACCCCAGTCCTAAGGTTAAGGATGTGTGAGCCTCCATGCCTAGCAGGCTTTTACATGACTGCTAGGGATCCCAACTCTAGCCCTCATGTTTATTGGGTGGGTATTTGATACCTGAGCCATCTCCCTAACCCGTGTGTTATAGCCTTTGGGTAAGGTGCTTGTTTGCCTAAATAGACAAGTGTGATGATTTCCTTTCCTTCAAATTTCAAGAATAATTTGGAACTATAATTTTCTTGAATGTGTGAGGGAGACTATATTTGTAAAGGCCATTTGAGCCCACTGTTTCTTTTACAAAAACATTCTAAAATATTGATTAAGAGTCTTTAAAGGTTATACTATTATTCAGGTTTTCTCTCTATTTTCTGCTACTTTATAGGAAACCGTTTTCTAGGCATCTGTCTATATCTTGCTTGTTTCCAAATCACCTCACTATAATACTTTATTTTTAATCTTTACTTCCTTTGTAATGTCTTTAGTTTATTTACATGTTAGTATCACTAATGTCGTCCTTCAAAATGCTTACTCATTTCTTTCCCTGTGAAATGTGATCTTTCATTTTTTTGGGAAGCATTTCATGCCTTCCTTTGGTACATACAAATTGCCAGCATCTCTGATCAATGGGCTTCTGGGTAGATCAAATTTCCTTCTTTTCAAGAATAAGTCTATCTTGCCCAACAGTGTTTATGAGGAGGTTCCATCTCCCTTTGTATACTCTTTACACCTTTTCTAATAATTGTACATGCATGGGTTTATCTTTGGTCTGTTTTGTTATGTGGGTTTACGGATGTCTTCTAAGGAGTGGGATCATGCTGTTTTAATTATTATAGCTTGGGCATACAGTTTGAAACCAAGCAATGTGATGATTCCAACATCATTGTTCTGCTCATAATCACCTTGACTATCATTTACCCTCCCACTGATTCCACATGGATTTTAGAATTTCTATGAACTCATTAATAGAAATGGATAGAATTCGTAGAATGGATGACATTTCTAGAATACATTCTAGTAGAAAAAAACCCTGGAATTTGAATAAGAATTTTACTGAAGCTATGAATTGCTTTAAGTAATTCATTTATTTCTATCTTTATTTCTTTTATCACTCCTTGATGTTATTCAATATATTTGAATATTTGATAATATTCAACTTATTTTATTAATTAAATTTTTCCTAAATATTTTGTTTTCTATAGCTATTGCAAGTAGATTTTTTCATTTTATATTGACTAGTACATTGTTAGTATGTTTAAATATTGACTAATTTTGCATGTTATATTTTGTCCTGTGATTTTATTGCATGTATCAATTATTTATTAATAATATTTGGTAGAGTTTGTGAGATGCTATCATAATTTAACTACTTCCTATCTTCTCCTTTTACTTTTATCTTGCTTAATTACTCTGATAAGGATATCCAATACTGAGTTGAGTGTGAGAATTGCTTTAAGTAATTCATTTATTTAATTTATATTTTAGAGGAAAACTTGAAAGAATTCCTTGAAAAATTTTACCATTGAATCAAATAACAGACAGAGGCAAATCACATGCAGTCTTTTCTATGCTGAAGTATATCCATTCTATACCAAATAAGTGAAAAACTGGTCAGACTTTTAAATGAAAAGATGTTGAACATTTAAAAAAATTTTCTGAATCTCATGGGTTGACAAGATGGCCTTTTTTCTTAATTTTATTAATGTGAGGTACCACATTTACTTATTTGCATATACTGAAGCATGCTTTTACCACAGTATTAAAATTTGCATGATTATGTTCAATGGACTTTTTAATCTGTTGCTAAAGACTTTTACATATATGTTCATCAAGAATATTCATGTGTGTTTTTCTTTTCTAGTAATATATTTGTCTGATTTTGCTATTAGAGAATTCCAGTCTTACCAGTGTGAATCATTTTCCTTTTTATATAATACCGATTGACACTAGTTATTTGAATGGTAAGTGTAGCACCATCTCCACGTTATCAAGTCCTGGCTTTTTCTTTGAAGGGAGACATTCTTTCATTTCAGATTCAATATTTCTTCTTGTTATTTGTCTATTCATATTTTCTTTTCTTTCATAATTCAGTTTTGGTTTTCTGGGAATTTAGAAGGTTTGGATTAAGTGTATGATATTACAGAGACGATTTGTGTTTAATGTTTACATGCTACTTAGAATTCTTTGTACATTCGAGACATGTCATATTTCTTAATATGCTTTTGGTTAAGGTGGGTCATGGAGGCATTATAATTTCAGATCTACAATTACTACATGACAACTAACTTCCACTTTAAAAAAATTAAAGAAAAATTAACTTTTCAACCACTGTAAGCCATCATCTCATACAACTATTACTCAATATTTACAGATAAATCTCCTCTGTGTTACTTTGACAGGCAATTTTTTTCTAAAGTAAGCATGTGTGAGGAATCGAGTGTATATATGTGTACCACACTGATGTGGTCTGGCAAGACCAGAAGAGTGGAAGGGATCCCTGGAATTTGAACTACAGACAGATGTTAATCTCCTGATGTAGGGGCTGGGAATGGAACCCAGGTACTCTGCAAAAGCAGCCAGTGTACTTAACTGCTGAGTGGCTTCCTATCCTTTTCCCTACCTATTTTTTTCCTTTGCCTTCTTATTGTGTCACAAAGATGGCGGTTATTGGAGCTCCTAGAGTTTATGGGTAGGTACTCAACAAAGCAACATTCTACTTTACTCTAGATATCTTTGTTAGATTTAGAGCTTACTTCCTATCCAGACTGATGGTTCTTTTTCATGTTTTGCCATTGAGAAGAAACTTTTCATGTGTGTGTGTGTGTGTGTGTGTGTGTGTGTATGTGTGTGCATATGTATTGTATACACATATATATAAAAACAAGTATATATATATATATACATATATATATATATATATATATATATATATGCTTGTTTTTCAGATAACAATATATGTGAAAATCTATGTAATTTGAACCTAAGCTTGTGCATTTTTTTCTATATCAAAACCAAGTCATTCCATAATGAAAATATGTAAACTTAATAACTACTGAGAGTGCTATACAGTAGTTTGGGAGTACGTTCCTTACTTCTCCTTATTAAACTCTCATGTACTTAGTAATTGTTTCTTTCTATAACACACACATACAAATGCACAGTTACATGTGTATTCATATATACTTGCATATACATGTGCAGACACATACACACGAATTTACAAATACGCACACAGATGTATGCTCTCTCTTCCTTTGCTTTGAGTGAAAGTGCTTAGCCCTACTATTACAAGTGTACAGCTATGCATATATCGCACAAGTATGAAGTTTTGACATCCCAAAATTTTTGTTTGCTTAGGTTGAAGTTTGATGGTAGGATGTTTACCTTGCATGCATTCATTTCAAGATTCGATTTTCAGTATGACAGGAAAAATGCAAAGTCTCAGTTTTAATATTAGCTCTTGAAAGGCATTATAATAGGAGTAGATGGCGCTCCTTACTGAACTGAAACCAGTCACCTGCTGTACATGTTTAAAATCATTTATTGTTTTTCATAACTTTAGGTTGAAAGTCAATTTTATTTGCTATTAGAATGGCTACTCCAGCTTGTTTCTTGAGACCATTTGCTTGGAAAATTGTTTTCCAGCCTTTGACTTTGACGTCATGTCTGTCTTTGTCACTGAGGTGCATTTCTTGTATGCAGCAAAATGCTGGGTCCTGTTTACATATCCAGTTCAGTGGTCTATGTCTTTTTATTGGGGAATTGAGTCCATTGACATTAAGAGATATTAAGGAAAAGTGATTGTTGCTTCCTGTCATTTTTGTTATTAGAGGTGGAATTATGTTTGTGTGGCTATCTTTTTTTGGGTTTGTTCCAAGATTATTTTCTTGCTTTTTCTAGGGTATACTTTTCTTCCTTGTGTTGGAGTTTTCCCTCTATTATCCTTTGTAGGGCTGGATTTGTGGAACGATATTGTATAAATTTGGTTTTGTCATGGAATATCTTGGTTTTTCCATCTATGGTAATTGAGAGTTTTGCTGGGTATAGTAGCTTGGGATGGCATTTGTGTTCTCTTAAGGTCTGTATGATATCTGTCTAGGATCTTCTGGCTTTTATAGTCTCTTGCGAGAAGTCTGGTGTGATTCTGATAGGTCTGCCTTTATATTTACTTGACCTTTTTCCCTTACTGCTTTTAATAGTCTTTCTTTGCTTTGTGCATTTGGTGTTTTGATTATTATGTGATGGGATAAACTTCTTTCCTGGTTCAGTCTATTTGGAGATCTGTAGGCTTCTTATATGTTCATCGGCATCTATTTCTTTAGAAAGTTTTCTTCTATAATTGTGTTGAAGATATTTATTGGCACTTTAAGTTGGGAATCTTCACTCTCTTCTATACCTATTATTCTTAGGTTTGGTCTTCTCATTGTGTCCTGGATTTCCTGGATGTTTTGGGTTATGAGCTTTTTGCATTTTCTTTGACAGTTGTGTCAATATTTTCTATGATAGCTTCTGCACCTGAGATTCTCTCTTCTATCTCTTGTATTCTGTTGGTGATGCTTGCATCTATGACTCTGTTCTCTTTCCTAGGTTTTCTACATCCAGGGTAGTCTCCCTTTGTGATTTCTTTATTGATTCTAATTCCATATTTATGTACTGAATCGTTTTGTTCAATTCCTTCACCTGTTTGGTTGTGTTCTCTTGTAATTCTTTAAGAAATTTTTGTGGTTCCTCTTTAACAGCTTCTAACTGTTTACCTCTGTTCTCCTGTATTTCTTTGAGGGAATTATTTATGTCCTTCTTAAAGTCCTCTATCATCATCATGAAAAGTGATTTTAAATCTAAATCTTGTTTTTCCAGTGTAATGGAATATTAAGGACTTGCTATAGTTCATCAGAAGAACTAGGTTCTGATGAAGCCAAGTAACTTTGATTGCTGTTGCTTATGTTCTTATTCTTGCCTTTAGGCACTTGGTTATCTCTAGTGCTACCTACAGTCTCTCTCTCTGGTTTACAACAATTTAAATACAGCTCTGTTGTATTTTGCTGTATCTTTGGATCTACATTTGTTTCACAGAATTTGATATCTTCTGGAGGCTGTTTGGGGGTTTCTGTTTTAAAACCAACAGCACAAGATAGGTTTGGAGACAAAGAGATGAGTTAACAGAAGTAATTCAATAAATGTGTTCAAGACCTATAAAGTATTTAAAGAATAGTTGGAAAGATATTTTAAATGCAGAGTTTAGTAATAACCCTTAAAATCTGCATTTTGTATGTTTTTAGAAATGTCAGCACACTGACTGACTACTTGATACTTGTTGGTGTTACAGACATTCACCAGGGCCAATCTCTTATCTCTCTCCTGGCACTGCTAACCTTTACTTCCTGTTATAATGTCAGCTTGATTCAATTCAGAAATGCCCAGGGTAATCAAGGAGAAGCATTTGGGAGTTTTTGTATTATGGTATTTTCAGACAGGGTCAGTTGAGGAAAGAAATCCTACCTTAAATGTGGGATGACACTATCCCCTGGGCTTCTTGACTGAGTAAAAAGGAGAAAAGGAGACAGCCAGCTGAACACTGGCTTGACTCATTCTCTGTTGCCTGGTCAGGATATGCACCAAGATGCACCCACCACCAGGCATGGTCTGGAGGGTGATGATGAGAAAGAGGAGGAGGAGTACTAACAAAAGCAAAAGCAGCAGGCATGCTCATCTGAGAGAAGGAAAGCTATGGAGGTAGATAACATTCTTTTCCTTCAACCCACTTCATGTAGCCATGCCCACTCAGAGAGAAGGTTTTCTCTGTTAATCCTTTTTAGAAATTATTCTACAGACCCACTCACAGGCAGGTCTATTAGTTGATTCCCATCAACTTGGTAATCAAAACTAACCATCCCAAGAGGTGTGTGGGGAACAAGAGGATTTCATTGTCACAGGTACAGTAGACTTTTCGTTTCACTTTATTTTGATTGGGTCACACATGGTTGCTTGGCTTCTCACCATCTGAATTCCTAACTCATGTTGGGATCTTCTCCACCCTCCCTGTTTTACCTGAAAGAACTACTTAGAGGTTTGACACAGAACTAGCAGGGGCATCCAATGACTGGCACCTCATATTGGAACCAGAGGGCTGTCTGCAGACCACTGGTACTATTCTCCAGCTCTGTCTTCTCTATTCTGTTTGCCACATGATCTTCCAGTCTGGTTCTCTAGCCAGGAAAATAGTTTTTGAATATCACATTGCCAATAATTCATATTATCCTTAAATTGATCAGTCAGTTTCTGTCTCTAATTATGAACATTCTCTGACATAATTTGCCACTCAGAATCTTTGTCATGCTGGTACAGAGTGAATACAGTTTTGGCTTGTGCAGTTCTATGTGTGATAGCACATATGCCATGCTCTTGTTTTTTCATTACTCATCACATGGATGTTTTATTAGTCAGAGTTTCCTAGAGTTACAGAACTTATAGAAGATATATTATATATTTACATACTATATAATAATATATACTGTATATAATATAGTATATAATATATATAAATTCTAATAAAAATTCATATTTTTGTTAGAATGACTTACTATGTTCCAGCTAATTTACCAATGGCTATCTATGTATAGTAGATCCAAAAATCCAGTAAATGTTATGTCCATGAGGTATGTGTCTCAGTTGAACTTTAGTATACACCAGAATCCTGAAGCAATAGGCTGTAATACCAATGAAGTAGACTTACTAGCAAGCAAACTTTCTTCTTCCATGTCCTTTATATAGGCTTCTAACAGAAGGTGTGGTCCAAATTAGAGGTGCATCTTCCCACCTCAAAAGTCTGGAGTAAAGGTTCCTCTTCCTACCTTAAATATCCAGATTAGAAATGGATCTTCCTACTTTAAATGATCCAATTAAGTGAAAAGTCCCTACCAGGTGTGCACTGTCATTTCTGAGTTTAAGCTAATTCTAGATACGGTCAAGATGACAGCCAAAACTAGTCATCACAGATGTCTAATATTACATACTCAGACATACATACATACATACATACATACAGACACACAAACATAAAATATAACAATATATATGTAATTATAATATTTTATATATTATAAAATATAATAATAATATATAATGGCATGTAATCACAAGGGAAGGATACATGGATAATGAATGGAGCAGATGCTCTACATTGTTCACATGTGTATAGGCACAATTAGTGTATGTTCTTCTATGTTCAAGTTGTATAGTGTCTCTATTAAATGACTGTGTGATGTAGAACTTTATATAAGTCTCAGAAAATAGCAAAGAGTGGGAGAAAACTCATTGTGAACAGAAGCTGTGAATTAGATTATGGTCTATTTATAAAAGTTTGTATGAACCTTAATCAGAGTAGAGCTTCTGGGACTTTACATTGATTTGAGTTTCGAGTTTGTGTTACCAGGACAATAAGCGTGTAGGAAAATCACCATATGTAAAAGGGTGCAATTTCATCCCACAAACATTTACTATTATCCATTACACAGAAGGTACTCGTCTCAGCACTATAGTAGTGAGAGAGGAATGATCCCTGTCCTTGAGCAGTACAATGTTCAATTGTATAAGCCAATGGCCTTGTATAAGCCAGGTACAAGTTAGTGGAAATACAGATGACCAGAGTAGCTCTCTTGTCATCATTCAATCTGAACAGCATCCTCCATATGTCTCACTTAGACCTTTGCTTGCAGAAAGAAATTTCCTAACTTTTAACCTAGCCATAAACCAGTCTCACAGATCAATTATTAAAATGTTGGATTTATAAAACACAGCTTTTACTGATGTAACTTGAGATCTTACATATTTGTACTGGCTAGTTTTTAATTATGCCAACTTGACAAACAAATTAGAGGTATCTGAAAGAAGAGATCCTTAATTGAAAAACAATACCTCCATAAAATCTGGCTTTAAGGTATCTTCTTCATTTGTGATTGATATGGGGAGCAAGCCATGAGAAGCAAGCCATCAGGGAGCACCCCTTTGTAGCTTCTGAATCAGCTTCTGCCTCCAGAATCCTGCCCTGTTTGAGTTCCTGTCCTGCTTTACTTCAATGATGAACACTGCAATGAAAGTTATACATTGAATAAAACCTTTCATCCTCAGTTGTTTTTTGACCAGAGTGTTGTGTTACAGTGATAGATAACCTCAGACACTATCCATAAGGAAGCCTGTAACTTTGCCTGCAGAAATCCACACTTGCCCTCTTGGGTGTGTTTCACTCTCACAGAGAGCCTTTATTTCTTTTTTTTTCTTTTAGTAAATCCAACTTTGCTTCATACTGGCTCTCCCTGAAATTCATCTCTTCATCACAGCCATAAATCCCGGTTTTTCATGATGGAGGTCCCCAAGAACAAAGGGAAATTTTTAAAGCTTCTTTGGAGACAAGATAGAGCTCTATTTCTGGGTCTATTGGTGTGATACACTGAAAATGCATTGTTTCTCTTCTTGTACCTGGTAAATTTCTTGTCATCCTTCATATAGCAGTGAATGGAAACCTTCCTCCTAGTCCAGTGCAGTGAGAGGAAACCTTCCTACCTGTCCAGTATACCCTATAAATTTTATCCCCAGCACTTTATACTCTTCATTTGTTCCTATAGCTTATTTTTCTGTTCCTTTCCATACATAGTCTTGTATGTCACTATATGTTCCCTACACTACACCAATATTCAGTTTTCAGTGTTCAAATAGCTTTTGATCAAGGCATGAAGGCAATAGATAGCCAAATGTGGTGTAAAGACTGCTTCATTTGGATTAAGTCCTTGGAGCAGTGGACTCACATAGTCAGGTCATATAAACCTAGAATCTAGGGTAAGCCAACACAGGGTCAAGCTATGTTTAACCCAATGGGACCATAGGGACTTAAAGAAAGGACATGGTAGTTCTAGTAAAGGAAAACATTCAGAAAGCTCAGAAAGATACTCAGAGCTTCTCAAAATGGCACAGACCCACCGTACCTGTCTCCTAAGCGTATGTCTTTGAGCACAAACTCATTAGGAGCAGCAGACGATGTCCCTATCCATCACAGAGACACATTCAGTCCTGGAAAGGCATAACAAAATTGCACAACATCCCCTAGAAAAGTGCCCATGGCTCTCTCTGGGATAGCAGGGTTTTTATTCTCTCTCTCTTATCTCTTTACCCTCCAAGAAGGCAGAGACAAATAGCCTGAGCTGTGGCTGACCAGCAAAGATGCAACTTGACTAGTCCTCTACCTAGTGAGAGCCTTACAACTGCTTCTTTTGCTTGGGAAGGCATGATGACTAATTCTACATAGTTTTGATCCTTCAGTTTTCCCTTGATTTCATGGCCAGTTATGAAGCCTCAGTTATTCAGACCACACATGAATGATGGTTGCTCTTGGACACCTTTCATTTTTTCCTTCTAATGGGAATCCTGGGATTCTTCTTCAGTTTATTTTATTTTATGTATTTATGTATCATGGCACCACTTCTGAGTTCTAGGGTCACAGGTGTACATCACCATACCCTGCTTATGCATTGCTGGGAAATAAACCCAGGGCTTTCTATATGTGAGGCAAACATTCTACTAACCTTTATCAGTGCTTATGGGTCACATTTTAATAGAGACGTTTCATTTTTTCTATGTCATATGCAATTTAGTATATGGGATACGTGGTACTTAGAGTGTGATTTTTATTTGAATAGGCACCTCAGATCTTCCTATCACCTTATTAACCATAATCTATGTCCCCATAGCTTGTAAGTAAACATGTTATAGTCTCAGATTGTTCTGACAGTGATTTTGACAAGAAAAAAAGGCAGCTGGACTTTCATTGTGGGTAAGCAAGTTCTTTACCTATTTAGTTCTGAAGTTCAACAGTTTACTCTATATGTGTGCAATTATTTCAGCATATTCCATATTGTTTTTGAAGTTCACAATGCGTATTCTATGTACACATCGATAATTTTGTCTTATTCGGCAAGCAGGCACCATTTGGGTGATAGCCTGAATGTCTAAGAGACTTAAAATCTTACTATTGGTATAATCCTTGCAAAAGCTGAGCAACCAGGGGCTTCAGTTGCCTTGCCTGCACAAGAAACTATCAAGCCTAACCGTGGGTGTTGTATTAAACGATATTAATTTAAAGCACTACCTCTCATACATAGAGGGCGTATAGTTAACTTGGTGCTTTATTTATCTTAGTTTTCATTAACATATTGATTGATTTATGTAATTTATTTTTATATAGAGTTTACTAATATAAACATTAATTTGTGTCAAATTTTTTGATAAGTTCACCATGGAATACATTTCCAGACTTTCTCATGTGGTTGTAAAGTTCCTTAGGCTTAGTGTAGAAACCTCATAGTTTAAAAATACATCCAAACAAGTTTCAATGTTGTTGAAGATCTGCTGCGTTGGATATTAGATGTAGACTTAGCTTCTTACACTTTAGTGGATACAGTTTCTAGAAACCACTCCAAGATCTTTAGAAATAAAATGCTCAAAGATGAAGCCTATACTTCTCTTAAACATTTAACATAATTTCTTTAAGTTTGATTTCTTCTCGGAAAATACATATGATAGTCAAAAGGCACCAGCTCCCCAAGGAAGGACTCATCACTCTCATCACTTATTTTTTTTTAAGTGAGAGCACATGCAAGATGATTGGGGTTAGAAGACCTGTGTTTGGTATCCATCCTTCTTTATTGTCTCTGGATCTGTGGATACACCTCTGTTCTTCTCTGCATAGTTAGTACACACACTTGCCAAAAATTTATTTATTTGTTCACTTTACATCCCAATATCAGCCCCGTTCTCCTAGTACTCCCTCACCCAGATTCTTCCACAAATCCTTCCAAAGTTTCTCCTTTGAGGAGAGGGAGCCTCCCTAAGTATCAGCCTACCCTTTTACATCAAATAACTGCAGGATTAGATGCATCCTCTTCCACTGAGGCCAGACCAGGCAGCCCAGTTAGGGGAACAGGATTCATAGGCAGGCAGGCAGGCAGGCAACAGATTCAGGGACAGCTCCTACTCCAGTTGTTAGGGGACCCACATGAAAACCACACTGCACATCTGATACATATGTGCAAGGGGGCTAGGTGCAGACTGTGCTTGCTCTTCGGTTGGTGGTTCAGTCTCTGTGAGCCACTATAGGTAGGTCCAGGTTAGTTAATTCTGTTGGTCTCCCTGTAGGGTCCCTGTCCTCTTCAGGTCCCTCAATTCTTACTCCCACACTGGTTTTTAAAAAGATCATTTCTATCCCAAATTTAAATCTGGAAATGACTACCTAAATGTAATGATTCTTAAAAGAATTACACTGGACAAAATGAAAGTAGGGGGAAAAAGCTAGCTGGTTAGTTTCTAATAAAAAGAATTAACAGCCAGAATTCAAAGTCAACCCCACTACGACACTTATAACTGAATTTGTATTTTCTTTATTTTTCTTTTATTTAATTGTAATAAAAATCTAGATATTCAATTACCTGGGAACAAAAACATCCTCACAGCCTCTAGAAGGTCAATCAAGTTTGTGACTACTAGCTTCAATGGCAAATTCTTTGTAGCTTTATCTGTTTGTTAATACCTAGAGATGTACACCTATAGGTTTACTTGACATTCAAAAGTGATCCTTCTAACATTTTATTGACAAAAGATTAAAATCCCTTCCTCTCCACAGTTCCAATTAAAAGTTTTTATTTCTACTGAAACTGAAGTGCTATGTTAGTCTTTAGTGTGTTTGAGACAGAGAAGGGGACACACCATTTTCCAAGGCACAGGACAGGCATCAATACTGCAAAGCATAATTAAAATCTGTTAATATCCTTATTAGTGTTAGTGTTAAGAACTTTAAGTTCCTACTGTACACTCATTTTGACTAACTTTTTGATAAAGAAACAAAGATGTTTGTGGATGAGGAATTTGGTTCTTTAGATAGCAACTGTAAGACTCTCTTTTGCTGCTTTCCTTTATAGACCCAAAAGACCATTGGTCAAACAGCCAGTGGGACAACCCTCACTCCAGCATAAATATGCTTTGAGTATTCCAGAGACTCTTTAAGGAAACTATACAGCTGTCACAGCTGCTTGGTCTATCTTCTGAAGGCATAATTTCAGTCAGAACTGCTTGAAGCTATTTAAAGTAGTCTTTTTGCTCTCCTGTGCTTATGTGAACTGTAGATAAACCCAACACCTGAAGAGGAACACTTCACTAGAAAGGAGGACTTCACTAGGAGGGAGGATTTCACTGAGTAGCAAGGCAGAGGGACTGCTGTGTCTGATGTCAAAGAACAGAGCTTCTGATTGCTGTATTCACAAGCCGCCATGGCTTCAATTGTTGGTAAAGAGTCAAGGCTTTGATTGGGCCATCATCCTTTTTCTCTGGCTACATTAAGAGCCTGCTCAGGCTCACAGAATTCAGCTAGCAGACACTCTCCTATACAGCATCTCATGGTACTGAAACATTAGACCCAATAGTAAGTATCTCTCCATTTTCTTTCTTGTCTACTTGTTCGTTTCTTGTTAGTAGGGTTAGTAGGATAGACTATGCTGATGATAAAGAGAATAAAAGGAGTAGAGATGACAGAGTAGCGGCCAAGGTAGAGGCAATGAGACACCAGCTGTAGCAACACCTGAGAACTTGGCAGAATGGTTGTGAAAAATACAAGACAATCTGACATCCAAGGTAGCAGCTGTGGCTGAATCATTTTGGAGTGGGTCAGGGCAGGAGAAAGAAGACAGTAGAAGTAGAGATATAACAAGAAAGGAAAGAGAAGTCAAAGATAACAAGGTTGTAGGGAGCTAGGGAAAAGGACCTGAATTTCTTGGTCCCCAGAAAAGTTTCAGAGAGCCATGAAGTCTATAGGGCCTAGATATTCAGACTCAAGCATAAGAACTTTAATGCTGACTGGTGTTATGGGCTAAGGAATCCAAGTTTCCTAGTCATGTACATCAGCTGAGTCAGGCTACGGAATCTAGACATCTTGGTCCATCTGGCCATAAAACCAGTTGCATCAGAGATGCATAAAGCTTATGTGATGAAGGGTTCCAATTCATACAGCTTACACAGGGTTGTAACATAGATGGTACCATTTACTGTGTCTGTAATGTGGCTTCTGTGCCCCTTTGCTGTGGCTAAATTCAAACATTATAGCAAAACAGGTTGTCAAGGATCAGGACTTCAGGGCTTCTTTCTGCCTACACATAACTTCTATGAGGCTAGAACGAGAAAGACCCCAGATGATTGCTAATGTGTATATTGCATTGTTTTGAGGTGCTGAGGGATATCACCCTAGGAATGGAAACTGGAAAGTATGATAATGCAGAGGGTTGGATTCTCTCAGGGCACAGGCATAACTAGTCTTGATATAGGTTAGTAGAGAAACAGGCACATTTCACACTTGCAAAGATATAATTATATTTAGGCATACTTTAAATATTTTTAATATATAATGTGAAACTTTATGATTCTGAAACTGGAAAGAATAAATATTTTATCAGTAGAAACACTAAAAGATAGTTTTGAAAACACAAATAAGATCATTGGGAGAAACCATTGCTAGACCCTTCACAGAACAAGATCTGAACCAATTTTCTCAACTCCAGATTGGAATAAAAATAATAATTAGCATTTATGGAATTTTAAAGATAAATGCATCAATAAATACAAACGTATATGTTGTCTTTTCATTATTTTCAGTACTTTCTTGTTGACTTAATAATTCATGAGATTTCCAAAATAAAAAACTCTTTGCTAACTTTGTCCTCTTGTTATCCACCTTAATAGAACAATCCTGTTATGAACCATAAGATATCACTGATTCTGGAAGTTATCAACCCTTTGACCAGTTTAATAAGTTGTGCTGTCTCCACCTACCAGTAGCCACACCCTTAAAGAAAACTGATTCTCATTCCTAGTAGCTATCAGTTGCCAATAGCTCTTCAGATAGGGGTGGGACTTCATGCCAGTTACCACTCTTCATATGGGGAATTAGTCTGGCTTGAAGTTTCATAGGTCTTGGGCATTCTGTCACAATTGCTCTAGTCATATGTTCAGCTGCCTCTTTGTGTTCAGAAAATGTTTAGTCCTTAGCCACCCATTGTTTTAATCTCTTAAACCCTTTCCACTCCTTCTACCACAAAGATCCCTGAGTTGTGGGTAGAGGGCATGTGGTAGAGTTATCCCATTGAGGGCTTAGTATTTCAGGGTCTTGTAATAATCATATCTTGACTAGTTGTGACTCTCTGTATTAATCACCATCTACTATAGAAACAAGCTTCTTTGATGAGAATTAAGAGACACTTACCTATGGATATAACAATAATCATTAGGAATGTGTTTAATACTATAGTAGAATAAGAGTAACATGTTCTCCCGTAGGACCTGTGACCTAGTCACAGTTTTTGTCACTGAAAACTGCTCCAGATAAGGGTCTCATGGAATGGGTCTTAAATGCAATTATAAGGTGGTTGGCTACTCCTACCATATTCATGCCACTGTTATATCAGTGGCTGGTCATTATTGTAGTTCATAGGGTTTGCAGTCTTCTGAGATTGATGATGATTCTTTTGCTCTTCCAGTAGCATACATGACACCTTCCAGCAACATGAAAGCGAGAGAGGATGGGTGCAGTTTTGCTTACTGGCAGCTTGACATCTTCATGTTCTATGACTTGACTGTGTGATGTCTTCAGGCATGGAATTTTACTGTCAAGTTCTAGAGGGTCAACAAGGGCATTGTCAACAGCCTGTAATATTTGGCTGGAAAAAAAATCTATGAGACCTCATGAGCCAAGAGCTCCAAAAAAGGTAACCTATTCCTGGTACTCGTATAATAGAGTAATCCATTTTAAAATTGTGTGTGTGTGTGTGTGTGTGTGTGATGTTAATTATACCTCCTTGCATTCATTTCTTCATATTCCTTATCATCCTATCTCCCAATATATTTATGACTTTCTGTCCCATTATTCTCCTTTACCCTTGTATACCAATCTATTCTATCTGGCCTCTCTTGAACCTCTCCTCCTTCCATAGCCCCTCACTAATTTCCCTGAACTGATGCCTACACACCTAAAAATACATATGTAAAAGAAGACACCAGGGCCTGGAGAGGTAGCTCAGTATATAAGAGTGCTTGGTTCTTTTCTGGAGGCCCTGAGTTCAGTTTCCCACACACATGTTGAAGGGGCTCAGAACTGCCTGAAACTCCTGATCCAGTTAGTCCACTGTCAGTCTTCTGGCCTCCATCTTCTGGCTTCCATGGGCACCCATACTCAAATGTGTATATAGAGATATACATAAAATAAATCTTTACAAGAAGGTATCAAGACTGTCTTCGACATTGACCATTTGGTGTATATTCATTAATTAGGCCACTAATGTCTTCATTAGTGGTGTCTGGTGGTAAGCTAAAGTGAATCAATCCTGAATACTGGAGTTGATGTAGGCTAATCTCAGAAATACAAGAACTGTGAACTGTTCATGTCACATTAGATAGTGGTAGATGTTTAGAGAAGAATTATCATGCTGACACTTAGCCAAGTAGAGGGTATTTCCTTACAGAGGACTTCAGACAAGGATGTGGACTTCAAGTAGTATTGGTCGAGAAAGGTTAGTATATGCAGACTGTTAGGTAAAACAAAATATAAAAAATATTAATTGAATAGTGAGATACATTTTATTTTACATGAAGGGCATAAAGATTGGAAAAAAATCCAAATATGGCAAACAAATACTTATGGGGATCAGATTGCAAAAACCCTAAAATATCAGACAATTAAATTCAGGAGTATAGTAAAGTAATGCAGAGCTCTGGAAAGATGAATACCTGATCTCAATATTCTTTTGTTCTTTTACTACTTAAGATTAGATCAAACAAACAAATAAACAAACCAAAAACCTAGTTGACAATAACAATGCTGATAATTATTTCTGAGCAATAATCCAATTCTAAATTGGTAAATTTAGGCAAATAGGAAAGTAGAGATGATGTAGTGTTGGCATCTGAAATACAAAAACTAATAATATAACTTTGTTTGTAGATACTGGTTTCTCAATTGTCAGAAATTATATTTATTTTAACAATAATTTTAACAGACAGTTGAACTAAAGGTGCAAATTTCCAACTTTCCCTACTTCAGAACACACAGAACTTTTTGTGGAACCTACTGCATGTATAGCTGAGACCATCTCATGCCTGAAGCATTCTTGAAGGTACAACAGGCTTTATTTGCTGGCATGTATAACCTACCTATGTACCACATCCATTGTTGAAATGTGATTTCCAAAAGAGAATGAGTTTATTCATCAGGTGGCCATACGCTAGGATTAGGATTCATATCCTGTTCCCAGGACAGAGTTTCTGTCATGCGTTAATGAGGCACAGTAGTCTAGAGTACCGTGAAAGGCAACTGAAGGTATGAAAACTGAAGAATCTTTGGTCTGCACAAGCACAATTAAAATTCTTTAATTACATTTTTTTAAATGGTGATATTAACTGGTAGCAGTTCAAACGTCACTCATAAGATGCTTGTGAAGATTCAGATGATGGGTTGCTGTCTTCAGTTTGATGAATTATATATAAACATCTTCTAAATTCTTGAAGAACAACTAGGCAGCCTTTAGCAGCATGACCCATATCTCAGATCTGTTACCTGGAATAGAGATAAGAGTAATCTATCTGATCACTTAGACGTGTAACCTTGAAAATTAATGACTTTCTAGTTTGCTAAAAAAGCAAGGGCAACACTTAACAGCTTATAATGGTTTGGATGAGAGTACCCCTATAGGCTAATATTTTTGAGTGTTTGGTTCCCAGTTGGTGGAATGGTTTGAAAAGGTTTAGAGGCTGTGACCCGTTGAAGGAACTATGTCAGTGGAAGCAGGTTTTGAGGTTTCAAAAGCACATATCATTCCAAGTTAGTGCTCCCCCAACCCCCACCTCATGCTTGTGGATCAGATGTGAACTCTCAGCTGTTACTCTGCCTTCCTTCTCAGCACCATGCCTACGTTGCTGATGCCACGCGTCCTGGCATGATAGCCACTGAATTACCCTCTGAAACTATGAGCAAGATCCAAGTAAGCTCTTTCTTCTATAAGTTTCCTTGGTCATGAATTTCTTCACAAAAATGAAAAAGTAACTAAGACACACCTCCAGGATTTTGGCAAGGATCCTCGAACCCCCACCCCTCCCCCAGCCCCAGTTTTCATCTGGCAGTTGTACACCTTTAGCTCTTCTAGTCTAGGCATGTTCCCAAGCTCCATGCTAGGACCCTGTTGAGCTTAGAGAACCATGCTTTCAGGAACCAGGATTAAAGACCTTTCACAAACGTCTTCTTGTCTATGTTCCTTTAAAGGGTTCTCATATATTGGGTTGTAGCTACAATTTTTACCTTTTTTTGCAAAATAGTTATAGATTGTTATATATTGAGCCAAAAATTCCTAAGAGATAGATAAAGGACCAGTAGAAAGTCAGTCTCTGAATGCATTTCAGGGTATCCTGGCTCTTCTCCATCACCTCTAATGTTCCTACTTTCCCATTTCTTTAGAGTGTAGCATCTGGCTGACTTCTTTACAATGGCTTCTCTGAAATGCAGAGACCAACCACTAATTCATTTTTGTTCCCTTGGGATATTCTTCCTGGCCGTCTAAATTTTCTTTTCTGATATTCACACCTAGCTGTATTCCCTTGAAAAAAAAGCTAAATACTTCACTTCAGCTTGATTTCAACCTTGTTAAAACATCTATAAAATATAACCTGTTATTCAACTCCCAGTTCACTCAACTTTTAACCACACTGTGCTTTTAGGGACTTCAATCTTCTCTTATATCTCTGATCATTTTATCCATGACCTTGTTACTGGTTCTACCTACTTACCTATGGTATGCAGTGCAGAAAGTACTCTCTAAATTGAAATGCTTTTGAACCATTGTTACCAAGGCAATTACTTTTATTCTATCTTGGTTTTATCTAAAATGTAGAGTCCACTATGAAATGTGTTTTGTGATATTTGGTTATTCTTTGAAAAATGTACACATGTAGACAGTGTATCTTGATCATACCTACCCTTGACTCTCCATCTCAAATTCACCCCATAAATGTTACTTCTCCCAACCTCATGTCTTCTCTTTGCAATTATTTGTTTGCTTGCTTGTTTAACACACGGAGTCTAATGAGTGCTTCCCATATGCAAATGGGTATGAGGTCATCCGCTGGGACATGAGTAACCTACCATTTTGGGCACAGTCCCCAAATTAATGATTGTCTCACCCTATCAGCCATCAACTGTCAATAGCTCATCAACTAGGGATGAGATTTGTGAGCCTCTTCCCTAGTCATGCCGGACCTTTAATCTGGCTTAACATGTGGGTTAATGTGTATAACAGGCTGATCATACACAGAGGATACATTTCCTCAGATTCCTCACCATCCCCCTCTAGCTGGCTCCTATTCCGCAACTTTGCCTGAGTCTTGGGAGGGAGGCAATTGATGTCCCACTTTTACTGGGAACTCATAGTCACTTCTCATCAGTATTTGTATAGCAGTGAGTCTCTGCTTTAACCATTACCCACAGTGATAAGAAGCTTCTCTGACTAAGGTTGAGAGGAGCACACATTTCTGTATATAATTAGAAATATTTAGAAAGCAGTTTGATAACATGACCATTTAAAAAAAAAACATACCAAATATTTTCTTCTAGGGCCTAAGACTTCCCTAGTCCTGAGTTTTGATCATCCTTACAGGACCAGGCAAAAATTTCTATTTATTTGTTTGTTTCTTTGTTTGTTTTCTATTTATAAGCAAGTTAAAAATACAGTTTAAAGGGGGAGTTTGAGTAGATGCAGTGCAAATTAGTGAACAATATTGCTCACAAAAGACATGTTACTAAATGAAAATATCAGGGGGAGGCATGGATTGTGTCCTGTGAGTTATTGACCAGGGAGGCCCCAGTTGCTCCCCAAACAAGATAGCCTATTACCATTGCTCTTGATTGTCTCGCATAAGTATGTGAAAAGACTGTATTGCTGAAGATGCTGCATGATTTGCTGATAGAACGCAGAGAAAACTATCTGAAACTGACCAGGCACTTCCCTGCTGGCTAGATTTCATAGTACTAGAAGATGCTGTGTGGATGTCTCCTTGTATGTGGGAGGGAGGGGCATCTGTGGGATTGTCAAACTCAGAACCCCTCATGTTACAACACCAACCTTCCAGGAAATATGTACCTATTGGTAATTTAAATAATTATAGTTTATAAAATAGTAGTGGTTAGAAAGAAACTCTATAATGATCATGTAAATTTCTGAATTGTTGAACTATTTTTTAAAAAATATTTAACCTTACTGACAGTATTCAACTTTTACTTTATGACATAGCCTACCTATCTCATCAAACTATGCTCTGTAAGGATAATTCGTGCTTTTTCATCAAAGAAAAAAATTCTCAAAAACTCATGTTTGCTACTGCAGAATCGTAGAAACTTTTATGCAAAACTATCTAAATGTTGTGCAACTATATTTTTGCATATTTACTCACTTGTCCATTTAAGGCTTTTTATGCTTGGTTTGGAACTAATTCAGTGAGCTGATCACATGGTATCAATAGTTCTGTCAAATTCTTAGGCTGATACTTGAGAAAGCAAAGATAAATTAACTGTCTGAAGAGGATAAAGTGCTGTTGATGTAGTGTCTTCAGACCATCTTCCTATCTTTAGCCTGTGGCTAGCTTTTTAGTACATCTGTCTCAAATTGCCAGAGGCAGACAGATTAAAAGCAAATAAGATGAACCCTCTCTAGTCATCATCACTAAGCTACAATAGCTAGCTATTCACCATGGATGGGCGGCTTCTCTGAGAGGAAGTATGGCTCCCTGTTCTCATCACACTTCCCACCTAGGGAAGGTTATTCCTGTTAACAGGTGCATGCACACCACCTGGGAGAGTATATTTTTGTTCTTAACGTCTATTTTATTTGTATAGATGATTATTTTGGTAAACCAATGGGTCCTTGATCAAGCTGTGAATGTGCTGCTCCTTGTCCATTTTGTTCCTGCTTTGCCTCACTTGTGATGAACCCTCCCACCTACCCCAGTAAAGTGAGACAGCTACAGTTTCTTTGTCAGATGCTCACAGAGTGCAATCAAAGCTCCCCAGGGAATTCACCCAAATTTAAACATTAACATTGCAGTTGCAGGGAACCCCACTGCACACGGTGCTTTCTTAGGACTGTACCATGGATTCTAGTGTATCATTAACATGTCAGTGAGATGAAAAGATGGTTTATCTGTCTTTTTAGGAGACAGACACCAATCGAATATTTGTCCCTCCTTACCCTCTCTCTTTCAAGAACTAAGTGTATAATTACTTAGTAAGAGAATATAGTCTTGATTTACATTTCCTCTGATTTCTTAAGCTACACTGAAGTGAAAAGTGTTCTGTCCCTGCTCCTGATGAAAGGACTACTTGCCAGGGAATTACCAGCCTCAGATCTAATTGTTGATCAGTGAGCTGATATAGCCACAGAAATGCATGCCAGTGTCTGGCAAAATGTGCTTTGTTGTTTTTTTTTAACATTTAAAAAATAATTTTCTCTTTATAATGATTATATGCTAATGTACAAAGCACTGGGTTTCATTATAACATTTATAATATACTTGAATCATATTCAGCCCAGTCTGTAAATGTTTTAATCTTCCTTGGCTTCATTTTCTGATATGCCCCACCCCTGCATTCTGTTATTTCATCTTAATGCAACATACATTCAGAAGAATTTGTTTTTGGCACTGTACTGAGCACCAGCAGGTATTAAGACAAAAAATAAAAAAGATCGTTTAATCTGTATCCTTGTGAAGTTGATGATGCTGTCGGAAGTGGAAACACAACTGGCATTTATAGTATGCTCTAGAGATACATGGTAAGTTGGAAGGTTGTGCTTTCTGACATGAAAGGAGTCATGGACCATGAGTTAGAGCTATCCAGGCAAAGGTGAAAGAGAGAGGCCCAGAGCAGATGGATATAGACAATACTAAGGAGAAGGACAAATGCCTGGAGTATGTGAGAAAGCAAGCTGGAAAGGGGTAAATGTATCTTCTTAGGACAAGGATTTGGACAATGAGTGCAGAAACTGGGCCTTCCACATGTGTTTTTAATAATCAAATTTGAGCCTGTCTCACTTTGAGAGAATGGAATTTCTGGGATACGAATTGTCATGTGCAATATGCACAGTAGACAGAAATATTGGAAAAGGAAGCTCTGAAAGGAAAATATTTTATACACAGTTGTTATGAAAATGTAATATAATTTGTTCAGAATAACCATTCATATATTGTTTCTGATTTAACAGAATAGGTACATTAAATATCATACGAGTAGGAAAAGAACCTCATGATTCATTTCTCATTTTATAGACAGAAACAAATGTGAAGCTGAATGTTTATCAGTGACATTTTCCAAATTGACCTGTCCCAAACCACTAATCAATTTCCAAAGAAATACAATCTCATCCTGCTTGTAATGTCCAATACATAAATTCGTACTTGTGAAGGCGTGGAGGACAAGAACTTCTATAGACTTTTGGGGGATGTATAAATCAGCACAATCACTAGAGAGAACAGTATATAGATTGTTCAAAAAGGAAAACAAAAGCAAAACCAAATGTAAGATAGATCTATTACAGGATCCAGGTATCCTGATTATGGGTATATTTACAAGGAAAATGAAACCAGCATACAGAAACAAACAGACAAAACAAAACATAAAAGAGGATGTCTACATGGCTTATATTATGGCAACAGTCATGGTGGATGAGAGTTGTAATTATCCTAGTGCCAATCAACTAATGGATAAAGATGTGTCCCATGTGCACTAAAGTATGTTACTCAGCCACGAAGAAGGAAAGCCTGTTATTTGCTAGTTGCAGCAAAATCAATGAAACTGGAGGTCATTGTGTTAGGAAAAACAGAGAAACACAGACACATATACACACATGCACATATGTTCACACACACAAGCATGGCTTGCTCTGTTGCACACCTGGAAGCAAAACACAAACAGACACTGTAAAGAGAATAGTTATTGTCAGAAATTAGAAATGAAAGGGTAGGCAGAAGTAGACAAAAACAGATTATCTGATCAGTTCACAGAACATGCCAGGCTAGACATGTCATTCACAATCCCATTAATCTTCACATTTTATACAGTTTTAAAAACCTTACTTTGTTACTAGTTTCCGTGTAATTATGATTACAATTGTAAGCTTTACTTTGCCTTTAGTTTTAAGAAGTGGGATCTACTCACTCGTTTGTCCTCGTCATCTGTTCCTTTGATTCATTTGAAGTGTTCCGTACTTTGCTATGGAAATGATCACTACATAAGCAATCTTGTTTGGAGGTGTTCTCCTACTTGGATGTGTGAATTTGTAAAGCTGAAAAATAATATACTAACTTGCCAGTTTAGCTATAGATTCTGTGAGGTCAAAATGGATATGTGCAAGTGCAGAATAGAGAACACCCACATAATTCAATTACAAGATCAGTTAGTTGGTGACAAAAGCCAGAGTTTGGATGAAGCATTGTTGTTCAGGTCAATGTACCACAGTGTGCTTCAAATAGGACTCATTCTAACCGAGAATAAGATTAACCATTTACTGAAATATTAAGCCCAGCACTGTAGAAAGAGTAAATGGGAGTAAATAGAAATCTCAAGAGAGACCATAAATGGGTATTAGCCCAGGTGGTAGTGAAGTTTAATCCTTCCCCTTCGCAGTCCCCAGATGCAATTGGCTTTAGGGGAACTCCAAATCTCTGCATCTGTTCTCAGCCTGTGTGAGGTAGAGCGCTCACAGCAGAGCTGCCATCCGAACAGGCTCACGAACACAACTCTAGTACTACAATTTATCCAACTAATGCTGAAGTTTGATTATTCATTTCCTCCATTACTGGAGTTTATTTTCCTGAGATGTGTGGTGTCAGGAATGAATAGTCTATGCCAAGAACTATGTTTCCAGTCAGTGTTTACTGGAAACCAAGAGTTACACACAGAGCCTGATACACCGAGCACCTGAATAGAAGATCGCAGATCGCCCTGGTGAACTAGCTACAACTCATGTGGAGCCCCAATGTTGAAGCTTGTGCAGCCAAGATGATAGATAACAACAAGAAGACCAGAGCTAATTTAGAACATTCCATTAGAGGAAGGGTCCTTAACCTGAACCAATTTAATTTGCCAAGATTCAAGCATGGACCAAATGGTTGCTTCTTTTTTGCTTTGATATAGACACTTTTAATAGGACACTAAGTTCCTTCAAATTGGTTTCTTTGTGTCTCTTCTAAGCTCAAATTTCCCGTTCCAACTGTGAAGAAAAGATGGCCTAGAAAGAGAAAATGCATAGAAAGAGAGAAGCTCTAAGAAGTGTATGTATAGAAACTGGGACAGAGCCACCAGGACTTATCTCAAGCCTTATCTCCTTTCACGGAGCTGGAACTCTCTCTTAAAGGGATGATAATTCAAATAGACAGAAACTAAACCTTGTTTTCACACAACCTAACTGACATTAGTCACCCCTGGCCATGAGGGTAGCCAGAGGCCCCTTCATCACTCTGCTTTGAAGATTATTAGAATTCAAGACAGGTTTAGCCATCTAAGAAGTAATGCTTATCAAAACTCACTTCAACGTTCTTGCATCATAAGCTAGGTCTGCTTCAAGTCTCTAGCACTGGATAGCATCTGGTGTGGGGGCCTAGGGAGCAATCTTCCCCGCCTACGTAGTTCTGAAATTAGAATCACAGGTTCCCAGTATGTCGTGAGTTGGAAGGAACCCTAGATGGTAGTTTGACTTATTAAACACTGGAGTCCTTTTCTCTCCACTCTTGCAAGTTGATCACTGTTCCTCCCAGTGTATCTCTTGATGAGTGCATGGTTAGAGGAATGATGGAAGGAAGAACCTATTTACTTGTGGCTAGATAGAAGGCTCTGTGATCAACTGTTACACCATTGCAGCAGCACCCTGAGTTTCTGTTGTATTTATTGAGGATCTAAGTGTGTGTTTCAACTTGTAAAGGAGTAGAAGCATGTGTACTCATGTAGGGAATAAAACACTGTTCTTTCTGAATGTCCATGTTGCTTTTCTATACAGAAAATTTTTCACTTTATAATTATATTTATAATTTTATAGAAGAATTTAAGATATGCTAAGATTGCTCAACATGTTTAAGCGCACTATACAAGTATATTAAAGGATATTGAAGCGATATGTAAAAATGATTAAATTTGAGTGTGTGTTTGTACACAGGCACTAAAAATATTTGCTTTCACTGTAGGAATTTGAGTTTTCACTGTGTTAAAGTCTTTAGATTCCTCAGTGATTATAAAACAATATCAAAATTGGTTATTATGTATGAGGTCTGAGTGTATGTGTGTATATGTGTGTATATGTGTGTGTATGTGTGTGAATGTGTGTGGAAATCAATCAATTAGTTATTGAGCATGGGGCCCTATTCTAAAGGTTATAGCACTGTTATTACATTTAGTATCCATAATAGTCTGTCTTCGGATCATGACACTACAGACAAGAGTTAAACTAACTTACCTAGGTTCACCCAATAGTTAGGTGGGAAAGTGATTTTCAATCAAGATTGTGTGGTTGGACTCTAAATTCGTAGTCCTTCCATGTATTGCTTCCACAAATGATACTTTGTGTTTCATTTGCTTCTCTACCATATAGAAAGTGATCTTTATGAGTTCTAAGGCTCCAGGCAATTCCAGAGTACATCTTAAACGCTAGGAAATACCAATGTACTCAAGAGTACTAACATAGGGCTGCCGAGACTGTATGACTCTTGTATCATATTTTGTTAAGTAGTTGACCACTTTGGGCACTAATAATTATCTTTTGAAAAAGCATTTAAAGAATATTTACTGCAGTGGTAACTGAGAGAAGCAAATATTTTTCTAGTTGTCTATTCTTTCTCCAGTTATTGATAACTTTCATTTTAAGGAGTGTAAAGGCAAGCAGTTGGGATTTCCGAAGATTACTAACAAGGCCTAGGCCGTTGCTCAATGGCAGAGCACTTGCATTAGTGTGCACGAAGCCCTGGATTCAATTAACGTCAAAAGAGAAAAGAAAAAGAAAAGAAACTGCAATAAACTCATTTTGTCAAGCCAAAAGATAAACTCTTCCATTTATATAATTCAAAGACAACTATTTCTAATTTACTTTCATTTAAAAAGATGATAATATATATATTATAGTGATATTTGTTGAGGTGCTTTGAAACAAAATGTAATGAAAATTGCTTTTAGAAAATCCATGAAGTAGATAGCAACCTCTGTTCAGCAAATGAAGAATAAATAAAAGATTTACTTTACTTTATCAAACAAAAATAAATCTAGAATCAAGGCCTGAACTGATAAAGAGACCATATGATTCTCCTTACAGAAACTCATCAAAGACAGGTCAAATGGTGGGAGAAACAACTCTCTGTGGTGAGAAGGAGCCATTAGCTGACTGGTGAGACCAGAGGAAGGAGAGGAAGGAAAATTTCATAACCAAGGCTAAGACTGGCTTAGCTTGGGATCAGGGGCATCAGTGAGCCCTACATGTATACTTGTGGTTTCCATGAGATTTAATGTTAAATTCCTTTTTTTTTTTTGCACTTGAAATGGAAATTGACATTTAGGAAATTTTTAAGGGGAGAATTCAACATATAAATGAGCTAAAAACTGTAAATTCAATTGTAAGAATTATGAGAAATGTGGGAAGAAAAATAAAAATCAGAGTTCGGCAGGAATGTATATTAGACTTTATGCTTTCATATAGAATGACTAACAAATAATAATACACATAAAAAGTGGGAAACCTCAGAGTGCTGTGCTGGTTGCCAATCGTACACCATAAGTGCATTACATGGTTCTATTATTCCTAATAACATATGCTAATGAAGGAAAAGAGATGGGTATTTACTTTCATATCCAACAAATAGAAGACCTTATCATGACTGATTCTAGTAGTTACATGTACACATACATGTGCATATATTATATACATACGTAGTACACACACCTATATGTATTACAGACAAACACACAGAATCAAAACAAAACCTAGGTCTATTTACATAAACTATGAACAGGAAGTATGACTTTTAAAAAATTTCATGAAGACTAGACTGAAATGAGACAAAAGAAAGAGGAACTCAATATATTTTTACTTTTCAATACTAATCATAAAATATTCAAATAGCAGAATGATAGCTTCAGTCTAGTCTGAGCTTAACTCCTTAGCCAGAATGACTCTTCGAAAGAAAAAGTGGGTCACCTACTCTTCCTCCCCGCCTCAATTCCTTTGGTGACTTTTCTTGCTTCTTCAAAAGTAAACATCAAAGCCCTCTATCTGGACTTCATCCCACCTGACTGACTTCCCATTACTGTGCTGCCTTCCTTCCTGCCTCTACTTTTATGCAATACACATGCTGTAGCCAAGTGGCTGGTGGGCTGCCCCTCTGAAGTGTTAGGTGTGGTTTTGCCTGAGGGCTTTCTTGCCAGCTGCGCTCTCTGAATGGCACTCCTCCTCTGCAATCTGAATGACAGCCCCACTCTGTTCCAACACCACCCTATAAATGAGTCAGCAGAAGGCCCAACCTAACACACTATTTAGTATAGTCTATCTTCCCTCATTTGTCTCTGGCTCGGATTCCCCTCAGCTTAATTACCTTTTTGTCCATATCACTTACATCTCTGGCACAATACATAATGGACTTACACTATTTCAAAAAACTGGGAGTTGGCAACTTTAACATATACATTTATTTTATGAACAACTAAAATCAAAGGAAGACTTCAATCTTATCATGACATCAATTATTAGATGCACATAATTATATAGTTATAAAAATGTGAAGAACAATCCATTTAGAACTTAGACAAAGGCATCTTTATCTTGTCCAGATTTGTGTTTGTCTCTGCCTCCCCATGCCAGGATGTAAACTCCTAATGGTAACCATGTTTGCAGATTTTGTATGCTGGCCTAGCCCAGGTAGTTAGAATGAGTCCCTTAAGGTAAGACCTTCTTCCTTATGGTTTGCTTATCTTTGAAACAGGGTCTACTGTAAAGCTGGCCTCTAACTCAGTAACTCAGGCTGGCTTTGAACTAATCCCCCTGCCTCATCTTCCCATGTATTGGAATTACAGGCACACAGTGCTATGCTCACATCATGGCTGATTCATAATGAACATTTGCTAAATAAGTTAAGTTGATGATCTAGAGAAGTCACATAGGCTTCCTCGGTAAAGATCAAGTCAGAGAAAGAATGACTGTCACTCAGAGCTTATAATGTGGAAGCAAAGTGGGCACAAAGTACCACATTTGAATGAACAAGCAGTTATTGGTTTTGTGATGCTTAGGATGAGGACATTTTCCCTGTAAAGACCTCATAGGCAGGGTATGTATTTGTATCAGTAATTTGTTGTTGCAACTTAATACTATATATATTTGCAATTTCATAGCTTCTGTGATACACAAATTATAAAATTATTTAAAAAATCATACAAATGGAGTCAGTGCAGAAGTCATATTATCATCACAATAAATGAAGAAAAGGCATTTGACAAAGTCTAACATGCTTTGTGATTAAAGCCTGGAGGGAAACAGGAATCTATCTCAGTGTAATGAATGCTGTGTACAATAAATCTAAAGCCAGAATTATAATGGAGAAAAACTCAACAGTACTTCCTCTAAAATAAGTTGAAGACAGAGACCATACCCTGATCTTACTTAATGTACTCTTTGAAGTCTTAATGAAGAACATGTAAAACAAGAAGAAGCATAATCTTTAAAATACAGATAGGAAAGTGTGTTAGTTCCTTTCCTGTTGCTGTAATAAAATAACATGGCCAAGTCAAGTTACAGAATGAAAAGTTTATTTGGCTTAAGATTCCAGAGGAATATAAGCCCATCATGGCAGGGAAGTGTGGCCTGGTGCTAGGAGTAGGAAGTGAGGGCTTACAGCCTCAACTACAAACATTAAGGAAACAGAGTAAATTAAAACCAGTAGTCTTTAAACAGTCAAAATCCACTCTCCAGTGATATACTTCCTCCAGAAAAGACATGCTTTCGAAACTTATCTTAGACAGTACCATCAACTTGGGACTGAGTGTTCAAATGTCAGAGAGCATGGAGGACATTTATCATTCACACTACCACAGAGAGAAAGAAATCAAGCTCTCTATTTGCATACAACATCCCATAAATACTTCAGAGGTCCTACAGAAAACTATTGGAACTGAAAAACACTCTTATAAAAGCTTCAATACCCCAAATCAAAGTGAAAAAAAACCAGTAGCTTTCTTATGTGCCAGTGACAAGCATGCTAAGAAAGAAAAAATTAAGTTTCATTCACAATAGTTCAAAAAAAGCTACTGTGCAATAAAACTAAGCAAGTTAGTTAAGAGACCTCCACTACAAAGTTCAATATAATGAAGAAAGGAATTTAAAAAGGCACTAAAAGATGAAGATACCTCCTATACTCACTAGTAGGAAGGACCAATCTATCTACATACTATCTATATCTATATACTTGTAATGGCTATTCTTGGCTGACAACTTGACTATATTTGAAATGAACTTAAACTCAGAAATGAAGGAAACACCTGTAGGAGATTTTCTGCTTGATTTGAAGTGGGTGAATCTATTCCTAATCTGGACCTTTGAGGTAGGAAGACACATGCCTTTGATCCAGGTCTTTAGGCTGAATGACATAGGTCTTTAATCCAAACATTGAGGCAGGAAGACATACCTTTAATATGGGTCACATCTTCTGCTTGAAGTCTCTGTAAGGACATAGAAGAAGGAAGCTTTTGCTCTTTGCCTGTTTACCCTTGCCTTGCTAGCACATCCATTCCTTCACTGGCATTGAATGAAACTTGTTTCTTCAGGATTCCAGAATATACAGAAGATGAGCTGAAACACCCAGATTTGTGGGAATCAGCAACTACTACAAAATCTTGGACATTCTGTTCATGGCTAGCTATTGTTGGATTAGCTGGACTATAGCCTGTAAGACATTCCTATGAATTCCATATACATATATATGGAATTCATGTCCATATATATGTGTGTGTATGTGTGTGTAATGAATATAACAGAACAGAACAATCCTGAAATTTTTGTAGAAGACACACAGACTCAAATTACCTAGATATTTATAGGCAAAAGAACAAAGCTCAAGGTATCACAGTGCCTGATTCCAACTTCAACTACAGAGCCAAAATAACAAAAACAATACTTTGCTCTCACAACAACAGATGCATAGATCAGATGAATAGATAAATGACTCCAAAGTGAACCCATATAGTAACAGCCACCAAAATTTTGACAAAGAAGCCAAAAAGATGTATTAGAGAAAAGACACCCTCTTTATCAAATGTTTCAGGGAAAACTTCACATTCACATATACAAGGATAAAATAGATCCCTATTTCTCATCACATAAAAAAATCAGTTCCAAATGGATCAAAGACCACAATGTAGGACTCATATCTCTGAAACCGTTAAAGGCATGCACAGAGATAGTCTGTCAAGGCATGCATGGACTGCCGAACAAAGTGCTAATATCTCTAAAATGAATCCCTAGAAATGATAAATGGAATTACATACAATTAACAAGCTTCTACACATCTAATGAAGTAATTAACTAAATAAAGAAGGAAGAAATTTTTTTGTTAGCAAAACATCTGACAGATGATTAATATGTAAATCATACAAAGAATTAAATAAAAGCCCTAAGTACTAAAGAAAATAATCCAATCAACAAATGAAATAATGGAATCTACTGTTCTCAAAAGAAAGAAATAGGTTACAAGCATAGAAAGAATGCTCACCACTGTGGAAATACTAATAAAAAAGACATTGAAAGTCCATTCTTTCCACTTGGAATAGTCATCACTAAGAAAGCAGATAACAACTATTATGTAGACAAAGGGGAGCCTTAGACACTGCTGGTAGGGATGCAAGGAAATCAGCCATTGTGGAAATCACTATGGTTGTTTCCAACAAATTAACACTTGAGCTCCTATGTAATCCAGCTACAATGGTCCTCAGAATATGCCTCAAGGATTTTAAGTCAGAGTACTGTGGAGACAGCTGTATCATCACACTTATTATAGCACCAGTCACAATAGCTTAAGCAACTCTCAGTAGATGAGAGGGTAAAGAAAAGATAAAGAAAGTCTAACTCCAATACATAAATAAGTATGATTAGCCCTAAGGACTAATGTCATTTATAAGAAAATATGTAAGACCAGATAACATCATATAAAGAGAGCTTGTTCAGACTCAGAAAAGCAAATAATACATGTTTTCTTTAATATGATGATAGAGAGATAGAGGGAGATGGGAATGGGCAGAGGTAACAATACAGGGAGACACACACACACACACACACACACACACACACACACATGAAAATGTCTTTATGAAATCCACCAATGTGTTTAAGGACTATGGGGGAATGAAAATAAATGAGCTTCTATTTTAAAGCAGCTCCTGACTGAGCTGTATTATCCCTCTAGAAACACAGCAAGTTGTATTCTCACTAAGTTGTATGAATCAAGAAAGCAATTATTAGAATCTTTGTTAAGCGGGACATTACACTCTTTGCTCTCTTGCTCTCTTGCTCTTTTGCTCTCTCTTGATCTCTTGATCCCTCATTCCTCTCGCCCCTTCCTCCTTCACTTTCCCTTCTCTCCAAGTGTTCATGGCAGGCCTCTATTTCTCTACTCTCTCCCTCTCTCTGCCTTTTACTGCCTCTACTACCCTCTTAACTCCCCTCCCTATGCCCTGAATAAACTCTATTCTATACTAAAAAAAAAAAAAAGAGGGACATTACAAACTTATGATCTCTTTATGGAGGCTGTACACCCACCTTTCTTGCGACTTAGTTGCTAGAAGTCATCAGTTTCTGCCTATGTTCAAGGGGAAGGCTGGGAACAGAACCTGAGTGCCAGATATGGGCAGTATTATGGACCATCTTGGGCATCAGTTGTACAACATTAGGTGAGTTCATCCTTGGAGCTGCTTGTACTGGGAGCAAAATGTGTTTGCTTGTTGGAGAATGTCTTGATTCATTCTAGAGTATATATTAAATGATCTTCTAAGTCATATCTGCTTTCATATTCTATGCAGTTTAATTCTGATTATAGTTCTTAGGACACTTAATCATATGCAAAATTTTATTAATTTATGTACTTATATTCCTGGGGATTAAAATAAAAGTATCATGCCTAGTAAGCATATGCTGTACACTGACCTATAACCCCAGGTTCACCATAAATTTTAAGTTTGATGACAAGCTCTACCCTACTACAGCTTTTAGAGGCACCAACTTGAGAGAACTCTGTACCCATTCTCTTCTGTCACATGCAAAGAGAAGCCACTCCCTACAAAAATAAAAGTCTGCTGAAGAGAGAGGAAACAATGATGTTTTGAGAAATCCAGAGATATCAAGTAGAGATTTTTCATTTATACTTTCCAGCTATTTATGAGATAAGGTTTATGGAGTGAGAGGGATATGAATGTGTATGTGTGTATATATATATGCATACACACATATATGTGTAAGAATGTGTATAGTTCATGTATGTACAGGTACACACTTGTTGAGGTGCACATTTAATATTTTGCAAATGTGTGCATGTGAAAGTCAGAAGAACAACTTCTGATAATATTCCTCAGTTATTATCCACATCTTTATATGTATGTGCGTATGTGCGCATGTGTATGACACAGATTCAATCAGTGGTCTGAAACTTGTTAGCTCATGAGCTCCAGATATATTTCTGTGTTCATCTCCAATGTCTAGAATTACAAGCTTACACCCACATACATTGCTTTATAAAAATAATAGTTTTATTAATTCTTTGAAAATTTAATATGATATATTTTGATCATATTCATCCCAATTCTTCTAATCATCCCAGATAGCCCCCCACTCTCTACCCATCTAACACACATACACACACACACACACAAACACACATGCACCGAGAGAGAGAGAGAGAGAGAGAGAGAGAGAGAGAGAGAGAGATCGTCCTGGAGTGTGCTGTATGCCAAGTGATACTCTATTGAACAAAACTGACTTCTGCCCTTCCAGCAGCAGTAAAGTATGAAAGTTCCTCAGAAAGAGGTCAGGCTTTAACCCCATGTTTCCTGCTCCAAGCTTGTGTTTTATCTGGTTTGAGTTTGTGTAGATTTTTCTCCTGCATATTGTCAATGTTGCTGTGAGTTCATTTGTTTATCTGTCATGTTGTATCTGGAAGATACTGTTTCCATGTAGCTATCCATTACCTTTGACTCTTACACTCTTTCTGCTCTTATTTCAGCATAGATCCATGAGCCTCAAGGCAGGGGGTGGGTGGGATGTTATAGGCGTCCCATTTGTAGCTGGGCACTCCTAAGTCTTTGTGTTAGTTGCTATGTACTGGAAGAAGATGCTTTTATTATAAAAGCCAAATGATGGTTGATGCTTTATGAGTATGATAATGTATCATTCGGGACCTTTTTATTGCTAGATCCGTTAGCAGAATAACAGTTGTAGGTTCTTCCTCAACGGCCTTGACCTTTCTAGCCACAGGTTCTTGATCTCAATGACACTGTCAAGTATGTGTTCCATTTCCTAGAGCAGGCCCTTAGTCCAATATTTTCAAAAGTAGTTGATTACTTTCCTAACGTGTGTGCCACTATTGCACCCATAGACATATATTTCCAGGCATGTTATTGCTGTAGCTTGTGGAGTCCATAGCCATGTGAGATGGATGACCACTTTTCCGGTAGCATGCATAGCTTCCTCTATCATTATGAACAATATGCAGAAGAGATGAAGCTTTCAGTTGAGTACCAGGTAGATTTCTCCATTTTATTTTTTATTTCCTTACAGGTCCTTTGTATATATATATTAAGGCTTCCAGTTTAGTGTTTTGATAGGAGTCATGTTTGTGTGAACAGGAGTGTCACTGCATCTATACGCATGTCTTACGCTTTTCTTTGACTCCTTATGTGGTTGGATATTTGGTAGTATTCCTGGGGGGGATGTTGTTGTTTGTTTGTTTGTTTGTTTGTTTTGTTTTATCTTATCTTATTATTATTCCTAAAATGTCTACTTGTTTTCTGTTGCAGAAAGGATGTCAATGTGAATGGAAGAAGAGATGGGGAGGAACTGGGAAGAGTTGGGGAGAGGGACTATAACCAGAATATATCATCTGAAATGAAATCTATTTTCAATTAAAAAAAAAAGTATTCCACAAAATCAACATTGTTTCCCTACTTCCTCCATCACAACATTTTGAGACAGATGAGGAGAAGTAGGAACAGGTTTGAAAGAACAGAATTAAACAAGTAGGAGTCTGAGCTGTTGAATGGTCTCGAGACATGTCTAAACTATGATAGATTCTGTCTAGTCATCTAATACTCCTTAAAAACAAACAAGTATAGCCTAGCGTTCCTCAGGTTTAGCCTAAATTACGTAACTAATGTTACTTACCATGGTTCAGTGAAATTGTATTTTGCAGTTGTAATTTTATAAAACGTTTTTGGTTGTTTTGAAATTCAGGAAAAATTTACAATGTTCTAGGAATCCGAAAACACTTAAAATGTAGGAGAATGAGTAGTGACTGTCTGGTGGCTCTTCCTTTTAGACTGACAGATCTCTAATTTTTCCCCAAAGCTTCATTAAACACCAAGTCACATTTAAAGCAATACTGAGCTGAAGGACAGGTTTGGAATCTTCACCAGAAGTGTCAATGATGTCTCTTCAGTTTTGTCCAGACAGCTCACACTATGCTCACTTTGCGTACTGTGACTGTGGCGTAAACGCATCCATCCCCAACGTTATCAGTGTGGGATGTGCTGAACGTCAGCTGAGCAGCATTGATTTCTTTTATACTGTTGATTTAAAGGAGACCTAGACAGAGGAAAACATTTTAAAGGAATAAAACACAAAGTGCTCTTAGAACCTAGTTGATTATATTACAGAGTGTTTCCGTTGCGCCTACTCTCTTTATGAATAAAGGAGTTGTTTGGTAGGAGAGTCCTCGGAGCCAAGAGCTGAAGCTCTACTGAGAGGTTTTTGCACTTACTGTGTATTTCTGAGCAAGTTACTTCAGGACAAAGGTTTCATAATAAAATCCCTGGGCTTTATTCACCGATGATGAAAATAATCACTCTGTGGGGGAAATTGGCCATCTGTGAGTGGCATCCGCTGGGACGCAGGGGTGTAAGTGGGTTGCCCACGAGCCTCCTGGGTGAGTTTCAGCCAAGCTGTCCTCAACTCAGAGGCTAATTAAGATGAGAAACTGCCACACAATATTGAAATATAGCCACTGGTGGAACAGAAAACATTCCTGGCTTCGACATCAATCTGAAGCACGCCAAACCATGGCAATATCACTTCAATATCTTGAAGCTAATGAAGAAATTCTGCTGGTTCCCAATTTCTCTCACACAGTGCCATCCTCTCAGATGTCCCCGTGACTGTGCATAACTTCTGTGTCTGGTGTCTCTACTCCATTTTTGCAAGTTTCTGTCAGATCATTCTATGTTTATGGAAGGTATTTTTTAATTGCAAACCACAGTTTACTCCACAGAGTAACAATGGCACCCCAGGAGTTCCGTAGGACACCCCACTTCCTCGAAGTCCCCACCAGCTTCAGTTGCATTCCCCACCCCTGCATTTTCCCATTCCCCTTTTAATCTCTTCTTTCCTTCCTTTTATTTGTTGAGATTGGTCATACCTTGTAGCCCAGGCTAATCTTGAATTCACAAGTTTCTGTCCTTATGCTTCCAACTTAAGGTGTTATAGGTGTAGGTCACCAAGCCTAGATCCTTTTTGATTGTTTATCACCACCATCACCACCACCACCACCATCTCCACCACCACCATCACCACCACCACCACCACCATCACCACCACCACCA
>NW_021621323.1:5828733-5855383 GCF_004785775.1 Grammomys surdaster
ACCACCACCACCATCACCACCACCACCACCATCACCACCACCACCACCACCATCACCATCATCACCAGCATTGCCCTCTTTGTTTAAACACATTGTCTTTCACTTTAAAATTCAAACCCCAAAACGGGGAAATGTTAAAAAAATAAAACAACATAATTTCCAAGAAAATGATTTTGAAGTCAAACTTACTAAACTGATGTAGTCTTCTTCCCATATAAACAGTTAGGTTTGTGTTGGGTAGTACTGTGTTGTTTTTCTTGCTGAAATACCGTTTTTAGTGTATTGCCTTTGAACTTCACTACACCTTCTGAGATAAGCATATCTTATTATCTTTTAAAACATGGAGAAACCTTCTGAGTTATGAAATATCTGGGCCAGAGAATTTGGGTGGTAAATATTTGATCTCTATATAGTTTATTATCACCACTCTTCCTGGTAAAGTATTGACAGCTTCCTCTTTCCCACATTACATACCCATTTAAAAGCCCCTATTCAGAACAGTATTCTTTTCCGTTTTTTAAAAAATTTGAGAATAATAAAATTTCTCCATAAACATAAAAGGAGATGCAATGATAATCTCCCAGTATCTAGACAAAGCAACAGGAGATCAAACCTAATAATCCTGGAGAGGACTTACTTTTGGTGGTATGATCTAGGTTTATGGTACAGAAAATTGTTGTAACTGGTTTGTTTGGTCTTCATTGTCACCTAGATATCTTAAAGTGTTCTAAATATAACTACAAAGGCCAAACTGACTCTTTCTCATTCTCTGGTCTCTTCTAAGCAGGACTCTCAAAATTCAGCTTTCCTATTTCTTCATGATTAGGTCATGCTGTTCATACTCTAATATAGATCAGTATTTATAACAGCAAATTATATTTTGACTTGATTTTACATCATGACCCTCCTTTGAGCTTAGGCATGATACATCTTCATACATTCATTTATTTGAATGTTCTCTCACAGATGAACAAAATATCTCGTGTAAATGGCCTTAAAACGTATTTCTATCTTGTGGGGACAGAGTCTAAAGGGAAAGTGCTTAGTCAGTGGCTGAGTGCTTTTCAGAAGTTAGTTTAGGATACATTTCAAAAGGTCACATCAATTAGCATGCACTAATTGATTTCTGTTTCACAAAGAGAAAGTAAAGGGCCTGCAGCTTTGCCAGCGCGCTCTGCAGCTTCTCCCTCACCAATCTCCATGCAGCAAGGTGCCTGGTGCCTATTTGTGTTCACATTTTCTGATCTCCACTCCAGGGGAGCACACTTCCACCTGCTTCTAATGCTCTTCCTCTTTCATGAATTTCTGTTTTGCTCTTTGTAGAATGCACAAGCATACCTTTCCTTCCCAGTTTGAAGAAAATGGTGTGAGGCTTCAACTCCCTCACATCTTTGTGCAAAGGTTTACGATCTCAAGGATGTGTTTTTATTTCTCTTCTTGAAATGTCTTATGCTTGTCTTCATACACCTTTTTCAGCATGGCAGAGTCAAATCTCTCTATTTCTCCTTCTTGGTAATATTCTCCATATACCTGAGATAGCTATGTCGGCTTAGAAATTCTATAATTGTATTTCTTATACTTCATTCAAATACATTCTAAATTTCATTTTTAAAATTTAGGCCTTTAACTTATTGTGCAATTTACTTTATAGGATTTGCTGGTTTCTTTCTGAAAGTGACATCAAGTGAAATTCCAGCATTTTTCAGCTTTCTAGTCAGTTCCTCAGTCAACTGTGTATACAGAATGACCTTCACATTTGAACATCCCAAATCAGTTGTAAGAACTATTGTGTAGGCAACCAACAAGGCTAACATGAATGAATCAAACATCTAGGTAAAACCTTAGGGAAAGTCACCACATCTGTGAATGACATTGTCCTACTGTAGGGTTGTTCTTAGAAAACACCTAGAATAATCATTATTTTACTAGTTTGAAAAGTCTAGCATATATCATATTCCCTAAGGGAAAATGTGACTGACCATTGAACATTGATAAAGCAGCCGGTTTACAATAAGGCAATTGATATCCGCTATCAACTTTCTTGAAAGGCAGAATTGTGATTTACAGTGATGCATACAGTAGAAATGAAGGCAGACATTGGAACCTCATGAAAGACTAACAAAATATCAGCTGGGAGGAAAAGAAACAGAATGATAATGAAAACTTTGAGGGTCTACACACAACCTCAATTAGGCCAAAAAATCATGCTCTAATTTTCTGAAACCTGCTGAAAGAGACCTTGTTGTTTATACAACAGTATTTGTTTTTTTCAAGGGCAGTAGCAGATATCTGTTCTTGCTTCTAAGAACAGGCTAAGATTTCTCTTGAGGTTCATCATAAAGAGGTCAGTGTTTGCGTAATAAGTAGTACCTTCAGTAGTCTGCTTAAAATAGATGCGTGAACAAGAGTTCTGGAGGACCATCTCTAAACAGACTCCTTGCATTCCTCCACAGGGTAACACAGTAAACACAGGAAACACAGTTCTGTAGCTAGAGCTAGGAGAGCAACGCTTGTAACTGACTTATTGGCTAGAGAGTTCTGAGACTTAGAGGGGTGGAAGGAACAGACCTAGGCCACGCAGCTGGCACGAAATATGAATCTATATACCTGAGTGAGCAAAGGCCTTTGTGTCCTTCTTTAGCATGCCCTGAATCTCTACCTCACAATAAAAACTTTAGACAATTCTGGTCAGAATGGCCAACATTTTTACAACAAATGATGGCTGATGCTGGTACGGATGTGAGGAGAGGGGAATACTCATCCACTGAGGATGGGAGTGCAAAATTGTACAGCTATTATGGAAATAAGTGTGGTGCTACCTCGGGCAGCTGGGTATATATGAAATGATAGAGATAGATGTAGAGCTACACCACACTTGGCACATACCTGAAGGACCCAATTCAGAGACACTTGTTCATCAATGTTTATTGCTGCTCTATTCATAATAGCCCCAAATTGGAAACAGACCAGATGTCCATCAACAGATAAATGGATAAGGGAAATGTTATATATTTATACAATAATTTGTTATTTGCTTGTTGGTTGCTCTCTACAAACTGATGGTAAGGTCCTGTTGCTGATGGCAACATTTAATTTATCTCATGGAACCCAGAGAATTCGAGCCTTATTAACACTTTCATCTCTACTGAGTAGTGTTCATCATACTGTAAGGTACTCCGCACACTATCAGGGGAGAAATGTAGCCACCAACCCAAGTACTACTGCTTGCAAAGAAAAATATTCTGTTTTTTTTCCAATGTTGTCTCACTGGCCATAAAAACCGCACATAAAGGGAGGACACCATACCTGGCAACACAAAACAAACCCAGCGGTGTTTTTGCAGATTATTTTTCTCATATTACTTTGTTTTGGCATCTTTTATCTCACAGGTCTTTTGTACATACATTATTGAGCATATCAGCAAAGGAACTTAGAAAACACATATTGCTTTTATTTGGGTCCCATTCTTCTGTAACCAGTCTTAAACATCTTTCTCTTACAGAAATCTGTGGAACCCCCACCTCTGCACTAGCTTTCCCACAGTACAAATACTCATGCATTTTCACAGAAACAACACTATGTCTACAGTAGAGCATGTATGTTTGCTAATATATTTTCACTTATATGTATTTATGTATGTATGAATATATGTACATAAGTTTATTGTTGTTACCTATGAGGCTGTTCATTCAAATCAATATCCACCATTATTAAAGGCAGACATTCTTACTTTGTGGTTTTTGAGAATATCCATTTATTGTTGTACACTCAGTAATATTCATTTTTACATTGACAACACCTTTTAGATGTCTAGGTCACTCTTAAAAATACTAAAATAATTTTAGTTTGATCAGATGGTATGGCATTTTGCAATGTGTTTATCTCAGAAAACTATAAAATTTCTTTTCTATAAAGCATGACTTTAACTTGATTTGAATGGTACTATATCCTGGATTGTGCACCAAGATAACTATTTGGGAAACAGACATCAACATAATTAGATGAAAAAAATGTGGTTATGGAATTTTCCTGGGTCTGTTGCTTACTAACATTTTGACCTTGGGCAATTTAATTACCCTCCCTGCCCCAGTTCCTCATTTGAAAAAAAAAAGACAGAATAATACTGCCCACCTCAGAAATTTCCTGCAAAATAAAGTGAGCAAATACATGGAAATGTCATGATCTATAAGTTACACACAGCACTTAGCAGATACTGCCTAAGTATACATCCATGTATCAGTCTGCATATATATCTATAAATTCTGACTGCTGAAAATGTGTCACTGTACCATAACTCACAGCTAAAAATTATATGTAACCTATTTCATCTCTGATCTACTCAGAAAGCTGCATGGCTAACACAGGTAACATGCCCATAATTGACATATTCTATGCAAATTCATCATATATCATTCCTTTTTCATGGAAAAAAGTCTGTCCTTACAAGGTTATTCAAATTTTTATTCACTTGCCTGTATGTGCCAAGAGGGCTTCTCACAGAAAACCAGTTGGGGATATATGAAACTTGGGTTTCATTATTGTGACTTAAGTGGCCTGTGCCCGTTGGCATGGATGACATCAGTGGCCTGTGCATTCTGCCATTTTATTGCTCAGCTCAGGGCAGTTTGAAGAATAACTTCAATCTACCTCTATTGCTAATCAACCAGTTACACTCACGTCTCCATGCAAGATGAGGATTGCTAAGTCTTTGCCTCTTCTCCAATACACACATTTATCATAAATTCATAATATTTGAAATAGTTGTCACTGATTTTATTTTAAGAAAATTAGAAATGTAAAAAGTTTGTGCTTGTCACATTTTGCTTTAAGTGCTGAAGATGCCTTTCAAAGCAAATCAGTCAGGGGGATTGACTTTTTTCAATGACAAACTGAATTGGGAATGTGTACTCTGTGTGTGTGTGTGTGTGGTGTATAACATATGGTATAGGTATGTGTTTGTGTGTGTAGTTTGTGTATATGTATAGTATGTATGTGGTGTGCATAGTGTGTGTAATATGTATATGATGTATGTGTATGTGTGTGAATTTCTATACTTTGGGGAGAATATGATTTGAAATACAATCAGCTTTTCATTATTCTCCTTTTCCCCTCCCATCTCCCAACCAGGTCCCTCCTTTCCTGTGCCCTCTGCTTTCTTCTCCCTCCCAAGAGGGATTGAAGCATCAACCTCACTTTGGCTCTTCGACTTGTTAACTTTCTTGAGTTCTGTGGATTGCATCCTGGGTATTCTATACATTTTTTATTTTTGCTAATATCCACTTATTAAAGATTACATACATTTCATGTCCTTTTGGGTCTGAGTTACCTCACTCAGGATGAACCATGAGAAAAAAATACTGAAGATGTATTTTTTTCAAATGTCACATTTCTGATGCTTAGGTCCATCTTAGATGCATTTAATCTTGAAGTATAGACATTTTTTTCCCTAAGATTATTCTACATAATTAAAATTTGGAAAAACAACTCCTTGGAGTATGTTTCTAATGTCAGGTAAAATAAGCATACTTTCGTGCTTCCTTGAACCCCCTCAAGGAAAGCTTGGGCTGTGTGCAGGAGTGAACCAATTTGCTGTTGCATTGTCTTGTTTCTCATTTGCTTTTATCTTTTATTTTTGAGATTATAATTATGCCATTACCTCCTTCCTGTTCTTCCTTTCCAACCCTTCCATGTACCCCTCCTTGGTCTCTTTCAAATCTATGGCCTCTTTTTCATTAATTTGTTGTTACTAGTTTTTTAGTTTTCAATGATAACTTTATAACACCCAGATAGCTCAATATTCCCAACAACTTTTATATTTGTTTACAACATTTCACAATGCTTTTCATCCAAAGCTGGAGTCACCCCACATGTGACAAAAACATCATTTTTGCCTTAAGCAAGGGATGTGCCCATAGTTTTAAATGATACTTCTTCATTTTCCAGCAGGGCTATTCATTTGTCCATTAATTCATTCTACTGAAACCTTAATGGAAGCCTACATTATGAGTGGTGTGTAGAGGAGCTGAGTGACACTTCAGTATTTTAGGAGCAATCGCTACTATTCTAGGGAATTGAGTTTGAGTCCCAGCATCCACATCAGGATGCTCACAATTGCCTAGAATTCTAGCTCCAAAGGATCACTGACCCTCTTTTGGATCCAGTGAATATCCAGATCAGCACACACAGATGCAAACACATATAAAAAGTAAATACGATATTTTACAAGTAGCAAGGTATACTGATAGAGGCAGGTGGAGCAAATATAATCAACATAGTACCTTGCAGTTTAGCCAGGTCACTATATAGTTGGGACCCTTTCAAATAAATAAATAAGAAAAAAGCATATTGTCAGAGCTAGGTGAGTATGAAGCAAAGACAGGTGAATTCCAGGCTTCATTGAGAGGTTCTGTATTTAAAAAAAAAAAAGGTGGGAAACAATATAGGATATACTGAAGGACTCCTGACAGATATCTGTCTCTGACCTCCACGTATGTTCTTGCACAGGTAAGCATGTAGTCATGCCCCTCCCTGACCTCCCTCCTCCATAAGTATGTTACAGTCATGTAATGAGGACTGTGAAGCAGGTAACACAGTTTATGCTGAAATCACAGAGGGTCATGCAAGGGAGTACTTTGAGCAGGGACAAAACAACAGCAAAACTGGGATCATATATCTGTGACATATATCACTCTCCGTTGCTTACAAGCTCTGAGGTGTGGTACAGAGCTGTGGGAAACAGCGTGTTGAGTGATAGCTGATCTTGACTGCCAACTTGTCCACATTTAGTATCAACTGAAATACAAGGGCCCAATTCCTCCTCCAAGTGATCCCCTTGATTAGACTATTTGAAGTGAGAAGATTGCCACTAAATGTGGGCAGTGCCTTCTGGTGGCCACCCAGATAGAAGAACATGGAAGAAAGAAGCTTTGCATTTTGCCTGATTGTCCTCAGTCTTGCTGGCACAGTCATCTATCATGTTGCTATGGAATTTCTTCACTATATTAAAACCAACTTCTTCAGGTTTCCTTCATAGACAGAAGAAGCTCTTTAAGAATCCTCCAGGCCTTCAGCACCAGACTGGGACTGCTGAAACATTCAGCTTCATGGACTAAGCAACTCACAAACTCTCAGACACTCTACTTGAACCATATTGGGTGAGCCAATTTAATATGGAGATATATATTCAAGTCTGTTCCCTTAGTCAATCCTATATAATCCAACTTGAAGTACTATGAGTGGTTCTACAGAAACAGAATTTTAAGAATGAAATTCTTCAGTGGACTTAGTGGTATCTGGAGCTGGGTTCTTCATCTCAAAGATATCTACACTTACTAAATGAATGATCCTCATTCACTACTTGTGAGGTAGTGAATGAACTTTGGACAATGTGTAGAAAAATAAGGAGGATAATGATGCTGACTTGTTGCTTCTAGTATCTTCTAGTATGGAAGGACCATAGCAAGGATTACTACTTTGAATTCACTCCTTCTGAAGGGTGTATTTCACCTAAAGGAGTCCAATATCTTACCAGAGAATGCATCCTCATCCAGAAAGAGTGATGACCATTGGTGAACTCCATAAGTGATCCCAGGCATCTCCATCCCTGTTAGCTCTAGAAATAAAAAGGGGGGGGGGTAAATATCCTTTAACAGAAAGGTCACTAAGGCATCATGTCAATAGTGAAAGGTTGACCTTTTGTCTACCATGGATGGCTGCCACAGCTCTGACGAGATGGCCATGAGCAGAACTGTCAGTGGTACCTTTATTTTCTGTTTTCTCACATCTCCATGTTGTTCATTTCAGTGTTTTAACTTACAAAATTACACAGGTGCTTATTTCACACTCAGTCACATGGATTTCTACGTATTCTGGTCTGAGAACAAATCAACCTTTTATGTAGAACTATGGATAAAAATCACTTCATGCAAGTTGCTATTCATGATTCTATTGATGCTCTGGGAGAGATCAGACAAACTTTAGCAATGCACTTCCCTGTCATGGATGTGCCTGCACAATAGCACATGACCGCAGGAGAGGAGAAGGCCAGGGATGTTGTTCCTATATCTAGAGTTGTAGCATATATTATTAAATAATAACTTGCTGAAACTGAGAGAAAGTAAGAACAAAACTACTTTTACCCAGGGAAATCTAAAATAATGGCTTGCCAGAGATCTCCCTCATACCTGGCAAATATTCCCTTTTAATTAACTTGGCTTCTCAGGATCTCAGCACAGAAACAATGGGGCATCTGACTAAGTATAAAGCTCTGGGGTTAAACCTAACAAATTATAGAAGACTCCATTAGAAAGCGATCATTATTTTAATTAATACAGTGAAGCAACTGTCAAGTAGACAAGAAAGAATGAGTTATCTTTCAGACATCACTACTATAATGAATACTAATAATAATTAATTAAAATTATTAATAAAACATTATGTTCCAAGCAATAATTGATGTGCTTTACAAAGGTTATATATGTCATCTTCAACTCTTTAATTTAAATGCAATCAGTCCTTCTTTCCTCTATAAATAAAGAAATAAAAATGGAGAGATATCAACAAATATGACCTTGACCATGCTGCTAATAAACTGACCAATTATGCCCACTCAGATAATACCTTAGTAGATGAGTTTCTATGTACACAGTTGTTTGAAGAATCTCATTGACCCTTAGAAGAAAAGTGTGGTCACCGAGAGTTTGGGTGACTAAAGAGTGCAGTCAAAAAATATAAATATTCAGAAAAACAGAGAACTAATTTAAGAGATCTGCTGTAGAGAGTAACTTCAGTTAATAATATTATATCCACTTGAAGATTGTTAAGATAGTAGACATTTAGTTTTCTTCCTACAAAATAAAACAGATGAGTTAATGTATGTTACCTTGTGGCTACCATCTCATAATGTATATACATATTGAAATATGATGTTGTTTACCATAAATATGTAACTTTTACTTGTTAGTTTAAAAAAGTTGAAAGGATGACTATAGAGTGTGAAATGAGCTTCTTCTTTGGGACAAAACTGTGGGCTAGCGGGTGGATTCGTTTATGAAACCACGCTGAAACCAGTGTATCCTGAACAAAAGAGACTTGCGAAGAAGAGCTTGAGTCTCACACCTAATATTTCTTAGAACTGAAACAAAAACTATGGTCATGGACCAAGAAACAGAGAAAAAAATCAGGAAAACGAAAAACAAAAACAAAACAAACAAACAAAACAAGCAAGGCGAACCCAATCCTGTCCCTGAGCAGCAAAGTGAGGAATGATGCCTTGCTTCCATACAGTCCCTGGACAGTAGCATCCAATGGAGGAAAGAAGCTATGAGATGTTCTCTAGTGAATTCCTCAGATGTGAATCAAAGAGCCATGAGTGCAACAAACACACCAACGAATAAAGGTCCAGGGAAACAGGGCACAGAGCTTTTCTGTTGTCTTGATGGTTAATTATCTTAGCAGAGATCATACTCTCCAGCTACAACCATGTTCGCCTTTGCTTTTCTGCACAAACCTGTCAGCCTCCAATAGTTAGTTCTAGCCACATGCTTTACAGGAGACTATTCCATGTGGCATACAATGGTGCTATTACAAACTCTTTAGGAAAATTAAGTAATACAAGTTAATACTTTGTCAATCAAACCTGTGGTCATGTTAGATATTAATCTAGTTTATTGACACCATTGTATATCTATTACAGAAATGTTTCCTGGGTTTGCTAAAGAACAAACAACATTTGCCTACTCAGACATTTTGTAGATAGATAGATGCCCTCATAAACCTCAGAGATCTATAGAATATGGCATTTAAAGGTATTTTATCATCCTGCAGACAAAGCACAAACATGCCCTCTTCCCCATATTAAATAGCTGGTCGGGATCATGCCATATGCCAGTAAGTGGATCCTTTCTTTTTACCTAGGCATACATATGCCTAGTTGTAGAGAGCCATAGACACTCAGCAAAAAGTTACTTGGCATCCAATTTTTTTTTCTTATTGGATATTTTATTTATTTACCTTTCAGATGTTATCCTCTTTCCTCATTTCACTGCCCCCCCCAGAAATGCCCTAACTATTCCCTCTCCTGCTGCTTCTATGAGAGTGTGCACCCACCCATCCACCCACTCCCCACTCTCTGCCCTCGAATTCCCTCACTCTGGGGCATCCAGCCTCCACAAGTCCAAGGACCTCCTCTCCCAACAATGCGTGATAATGCCATCCTCCACTTCATATACAGATGGAGCCATGGGTCTCTCCACGTATGTTCCCAGGCTGTCAGTTTAGACCCTGGGACCTCTGGTTGGTTGGTATTGTTGCTCTTCCCATGGTGCTGCAAACCCCTTCTACCCCTTCAACTCCTTCAGTTTTCTCTTTACTTCTTCCATTGGGAAGCCCATGACCAGTTCAACGATTAGTTGTGAGTATCCTCCTCTATATATGTCAGATTCTGGGAGAGCCTCTCAGAAGATTGGTATATCAGGCACTTGTCAGCATGTACTTCTTGGCATTCATGACAGTGGCTGCATGTGGTGATTCCACATGGGATGGATCCCCAGGTAGGACAGTCTCCAGATGGCCCCTCCTCCAGTCTCTGCTCCACACTGTCTCCATATTTGCTCCCTTGAGTATTTTGTCACTCCTAAGAAGGACCAAAGCACCCATACTTTGGTCTTCCTTCTTCTTGTGGTCTGTGAGTTGTATCTTGAGTATTGTGAGCTTTTTGGTTAATAACCACTTACCAGTGAGTGCATACCACGTATATTCTTTTGTGATTGGGTTACCTCACTCAGGATGATATTTTCTAGATCCATTTTATTTGCCTACAAATGTCATGAATTAGTTGGTTTTAATAGTAGAGTAGTACTCCATTGTATAAATGTATCACATTTTCTGTATCCATTCCTCTGTTGGAGGACATTTGGGTTCTTTCCAGTTTCTGGCTATTATAAATAAGGCTGCTATGAACATAGTTGAGTATGTATCCTTATATGTTGGAGCACCTTTTGGGAATATGTCCAGGGGTGGTATAACTGGGTCCTCAGGTAATTCTATGTCCAATTTTCTGAGGAACCACCAGACTGATTTCCAGAGTGTTTTTGCCAGCTTAGAATGTATGCACAAATTGCCTTGCCTCAAGTTTTTAGACCTTGTGGTACAGATAATCAAAAAGAGAAGTTATAATGACTCTTGTAATTTTTTAAAATGTGACCAGTTATTTGGACTCAATCATGTTGTGGTCTAGAAATCAATCCAATATTGGGAATAACAGCCTTCATTTGGAAGACTGGATCTGGACATTTTCAGAGACATATTTGGAAGTTAGCTGCAGTTCTCTATGATGTGATGTTAGCAAGAGATAAAGTTGGAACAAGATCTGGATTTCAAACAAGTATTAGTACATTTGTTAATGTTCTTTTAACTGTTAAGTTAAAATTACTTTTGTTTCTTCTACAGTATTTATTGTAAGTTGCATTTATTGTACACTTTCTAATTGTATAAATGTGTTGGAACCTGACATGTCTATTATGAGGATCTATCAACCAGCTTTTGTTTTATTGCCCTGAGTATTACAGAAGCTTGGTTTTCTGAAAAAAGCTTGCAAGTACTGGAAGAAGTGAGACAGGCTTTAAGCAAAAGCAAGAGGGTAGTAGGCTTGGTTATTTGTGGCATAATAGCTTTAATTACATTAATTGCTAGCACCACTGCTTCTGCAAGTTAATGTTTTGTTAATCATTTAGAAAAAAAATATTACTAATGTGTTGAGTATACAAGAGGATTTAGATAGGCACTTGGAACATCAGATTGCTGCTCTTTATCCTATTCAAATTATTGGAAGAAGGTTCAGAGTTTAAGAGTAAGGAGCCATCTCAAGTATGATACCAAATACCAGTGGATTTGTGGTACTTCTATAGTTTACAATGATAGTCATTATAACTAGGAAAAAGTTTAAAGACATTTGCAGGATATTTGTTATAATTCTAACACCTCTCTGGATATTTTAACTTTGCATAGTGAGATTATGAATTTAAAGAATGCTGCTTTGCTAAGATTTGATGCAGCAGATACTGCTGATATATTTATCCATGACTTGAGGTCAGTATTTCCATTTCAAGCTTCAAGAATGGCATATATAGCTTGATCATGCTAGCCCTTTTTGTCCTGGGAATACTTTTATTCCTGCCCATCATGTTAAAGCTTGTCTTTAACAACAGCAATATGTTGGCAGCCAAAGTACATGGCTTGAAACTGAAAATGGACCTCCAGACAGAGTTATTAAATTAACAGGCTGGCAAGCCAAGGACAGGTAAGATTCTGCACAAAGCCTTACAAACCTAAGACAGAAGTGCATTTCTTTTGATAATGCATATTCCACAATGGGTAAGGAAGGCATTCTTGTCAGAATGACCTAAGACAGGCTCAGTCTTGTTTATAAAATTAAAAAAGGGGGAAATGTGGAGAGGTTTTGGGGCTGCTTGGCAGGAATCTGATATTGGGCAAGGGCAAGGAAATGGGCTTCAGGCAGGAATCTGATATTAGGCTAGAACAAAGAAGTAATTTTAGGCAGGAATCTAAATCTTAAGCTAGAAAAAAGAGGTAATTCCAGGCAGGAATCTAAATCTTGGGCTAGAAAAAAGAAATAATTTCTGGCAGGAATCTAAATTTTAGGCTAGAACAAAGAAGTAGGCTTCAGGGATGAAAATGTATGCTGTTGAAATGGGCCTAGCAATGTCAAGGATGCCCCAGGGCTCTAGACCCATGGGAAATGGCAAAGCCTTCCCTCCTAGTGAGTATAAATGTTGATAGTGTGTCCAGAAAATGTCCGCTGTTTTTCTACCTTGAATATTTACAGCCTGAAATGCTCCCCTACAGAGTTTACCTTACCAAGATAAATCAAATCTGTCTCTTTGTTCAACTGTTCATAAGAACCCTGATTCCTTGTTTATATGCAAAAGTGGGGGGTTTTGCTCCCATTCTCAAGCTCCAAAAATACTGTCTCTAAGACTCAAATTATATTTACAAATACCTTGACCATAAGCTTTGGTTGTTCCTTGATTAGCTCATAGATGCATCATCCCATTAATTTATTCTAAGTTCCATCATATGGCTGGTTACCTCTGCTCAGCTCCCATGGTTCTGTACTCCTCCATGTTCCTGGGCAAATCTTTCCATCCCGCCCTACACTTGGCTCTGTCCTAGAATGCTTACGTCCTACTGGAACTCCAATCTTTTATTTCCTGCCTTAGCTACAGGCCAATCAGCTTTATTTGACAGGTGAAGCTTCCATACAGACAGAAGAGATTCCTTCTATATTTCCCCCCTTTAGTTAAATAAAAGGTTCTTTCTCTTATAATAATAAATTATGTATAATAATAACAATTATTAAAACTATTGGTAAGTATTACATTTATAAAGTTCAGTGTATGTTCATTTGGTGATTTTGGAGAAAGTATTGTCTCAGTGATTTTAAAGTTCTTTACCTAAATCATTTATCATAACTTGCATTACTAATGTAAACCCATCTTCTTAAACCTAAAAACATTTGCAGTTTTGCTCAAAATTTTTATTGAATAGATATTGTAGCAGAGTCATAGTTTGCAACCTGTGCTGACCTAAAACTTACTTTCTATCTCAAGATAGTCCCAAACTCGTAGTTGTTTTCTTGCTAGGTTGACAAATGTGAAACACCATGCTCACAAATTCTTTTAGCTAGTTATAGCATACATGCTCTGATTTGAGATCTTTTATGCTTAGGTTGAAATTTTTTAACTTCCAGAATGTGAACTGTTGGAATCTTAAATTCTTAAGTACGCAATTCAACTTCTTTCTACAAACATCTATACCAGGAAGAAGGGCCTGAGACAAAACTCAAATCTAAACATACGTTTTCAGAATTTTCCTATTTCATTGTATTTTCTGGCCATGTGCAGTCATTTACTTTTCTAATGGATAAAACCTACGACTCTGTGATAAAATATAAATACAATGGCATTTGTCTGCATATGTAAGATAGAAAATTGTAGCCTACTTCACGTTCTAGAAAGGTAAGCAAAGAACTGGAAAGAGAAATTAAGAGAGGACTTAGCAGCTATAGTGAGAGATGGTGCAAGTAGGTTTTATGAGAAAAAAAGGTTGTGAGAAGAGACACAGCTTGAAATCCCAAACACCCCATGGGTGAGAGAAACCCATGGACAGAGTGGTTGCCATCCTCATGGATGAGGGCAGAAGAGTTGCTCAGTGATTATGCTGCTCCCACTGGGTCAGAAATGCCACCTTCATGCCCACAGGAAGTTTTTCTCACTTCTAGTGATCAAGTGTATCATGGTCTCTAATTATAATGCTCAGATAACTTCACAGGGCCTGTGGTCTTATTAAAAATTCTATGTCTTGGAAAACATGGGACTTATTTCTCCCAAAGTAGATGTAAATTCCTTGAGTGAGCTTCATTCCTCTCTTTAGTGTCTTGTGGCTTGACTTTGCATCTCGATTAGGGTTTCAGTGCACTGTAGGAATATTAAAAGACATTACAAGACATGGTGAGTTGAATGTTATCAGAAATTGCAATCTCTGAGTGATTATATATATATATATATATATATATATATATATATATTTCAAATATATATATGAAAGCAAAAATCAATGCAACATTCAAAGATTTTGAGTCTTCATGAATATGACAAAGGCTACTTCATTTCCCATAAAATTTAATCCCTGCTGTTAAGAGATATTGAAGACTAGACACCATGATACATTTTTCAGTGTAGATCTGATCTTTATTTTTTAATTAATAATACATGGCAGAAATATCTGAGAGCTGATCTATTATTTATTATCTCTCTGAAAGAGCTATTCATGCATTATATATTCAGACAGAAAATTCATCTTATTTTATTTGAAGTTACTTTTCAATAGAAATTACACTAAGATGTTATCATGTAAGGGAAAATAGGTGTGCTGAAATCCACAGTGCTTGATTCTTGTATGCTCTGCATGCTGAATGAGGACAGAAATCAAGCAGTTCAAAATGAACTTTCATATTGTCAAAAGTTCTTAGTCAAAGGAAAGAGACTGTCCCATGTGTCCATTTTGGAGCTAGAAACAATGAATACATCTTGAGAAATTAAAGACAGATTTTTAAAATATGTTATATCCTTAAGTATTTCATGTAATTTTTCCAGTGGTGCCTAATGTAATTACCTAAATATTGTGTGCTTATAAACAAAGCTTTATCAAGACAGTCTATGCCAAGTCAATTCAGATCATGTGCCCCAGCATTTAAAGGCCAATGTACTTTATTAAGTTGTGTCAGTACACAGAGCAAGCATCTGTCAGGTCACTTAATAACTTACAACTTTCATTTAAACAACAAACATGTAGTAACAACATTAATTTCTTAGTGGAACTCCTCATTAGAAATGATTACTCAAATCTGGAACAAATGTAACTCTGAATTTCATGGACAAAGAGTGGGTAAAGGATGCTGAGAGATGGATGAATAATCCAAGCAGGCAATAATCTATACACGACTAGAATGACCTCATTTCCCCCTATTTATAACTCAACCCTAGACAAGTTACTCTTCTAGGTACTTAAGATTCAACTTTGTATTTTACACTTAGAGGCTAGTGAAAATAACTAGAGATGAGATGTTATGGGGTGTCTTGTTACAATACTAACAAGTACACAGTGTTTAGGTAATTATCTTAGCCTTGTCTTTACCCCTAGCTCTATAAACACCCTGCATCAAATTTAAAGTGTGAACGCTCAGTTAGTTATTCAGATATTTCTAATCAAATGCAAGAGTGGTAAAGTCACATGCTACATATTGTTCATTCAGTGATTGATCACATGTATGACAATGGTCCAGTAAGATTCTAATGGACTTGAATTGTTCTTAGTGCCTAAAGACACTGCCATGTGCTATTCTGATAGATTTCTTCGGTGGTTTGAATAAACATGGCTCCCATATGCTCATATAGCTCTAGTTGGTGAACCAGTTCAGGAAGGCTTTGGAGGCATGGCCTTGTTAAAGGAGGTATGTCACTGGGGGTGTTATGGCTTAGAGGTTTCAAACTCCCATACAATTCTCAATTGGCTTCTTCTGTTCCTCATGCTATGAATCCAATGTGAGTTCTCAGTTACTGCTCTGACACCGTGCCTCCCTGTCTACTGCCATGTTTACAGCTATGAGCTTCCAAATTAAATGTTTTTGTTTATAAGTTGCCTTGGTCCAGGTGTTCTGTCATGGTAATAGGAAAGTAACTAAGGCAACTACCAAAGTATTTGGGGTGATACTGGAGCAAACATACTAACTCCAGTGTCGTCATGTGAGTCATCACAGCACTTTTGGTTGTACAGAATACTTTACCTGACAGTAAATGACCCTGTATTTTGGAGATTACTTCTGCTTATTAAAACTAAATTTAAGTTTAAAACAGCCTTGGAGAGGTCCGTTGGGAGCCAATTCAGAGGTTCTGTTCTCATATGGTGACAGCTCCTGAAGAAATATGTGGCAGCGAAAGACTTAGCTACTCATGGTCCTTACTGTGAATAGACTGAAAGTAATGTGCATGCTTATGTCTAAGTCTGTCACACACAAAGCAAACATTAGAGGGAGGGAGAAAATTATGACCAGAAAAAGGATATAAAAATTTCTTTGTAGAATAGTACCAATGTGTGCTTGATGCTGTGTCTTAGTATAAAAGAGTCAAAATTAAAAGTTTCTAAAGTTTCATAATGAAAAAAGCTACAGTATTATAAGGTTAACTTATGGTTTAAAGAATTCATTTTAAGTTCACTGTAGCCCAAGTGCAACATGGTTTTATAAATTGTGCAGCAGTGTTAGATTGGGTCCCTTGGTTTTAGTCTTCTTGTCTCATCCACTAATCTACCCAGAGAAGATTTCTTTCCTGCAAGTTTCATTTATAGTATGTGCTATACTGGCATGCTATGCCCCTCCACATCCCCACATCAGCTATGTTATTTTTTAATTTTTGAAATAGTTTAATGTTATCAGGAAGTTATAGACATAAGAGAGTGATGCCATGTGCCAGTTATAGCATCCTGCAAAGCTATAAAGCAGAATAACCTACAAAACCCGGGTCAAGAGCAATTCATCATCCCCAGAATGCCCCAGGCTTTGCTCTCACACTCCCCCTTTCTCCCTTCCTTTTCCTCAGATAACCCCCCTTAGCCTCTCCCACCTCCTTTGCCCCCTTAAATGGTAGTAGCCATTAATAAGTTATCTATTTTTATAATTTTGTCATTTTAAGAACTATGTAACTAGAATCATGCAGCATATAACTTTCTGGGGATTTTTGGTTTTGCCACAAGTATTCACTGGAAATTCATCCAAGTAATTGCTTGTCCAGATAACTGACCCTGTTTTTATTTCTGAAAAGGACTCTTGTTATGGTGCTGCTGTACTTTGATTAAGCACCCAGCCACTGAGTGTAAGAAAGGTTGCATGAGCATTTCTAAGCTTGTGGGGAGCAAATGACATAACCTATTATTCTTTCTTTGTGTTTGCTCTAAGTTTATTTTGCTTTTGCTTTTCTAGGTTCTTGAGATGATAGCTTGGACTATTGACTGAAGACTTTTCCTCTAATGCATGTTCCTAATAGTACATTTTCCTCCTTTGCACTACGTGCTCATTGTACTTTTTCTATGTGGAGACATAATGATACATGCATACCACTGTGTTGCAGGTGCTTGCATTAGCTGCTTGGCAGCATGTGTGTAGATTTGTCAGCTAAGAGCAGTAGGCTATGAATGCGGTCTCATATGGATCAGGCAGAAGTGTTCTCTCAGATTTACTGAAGAAAGAAACTCACAATGTTTAATATACCATCATGCAGGAATTGTCATGGATTTAATGTATTCAATCAAAATGTCACCTCTCATCTACTAGTGAAGTAATATGTACCACCCTTCCCCTCCAAAAATGGAGAAAATATCAAAATGAAGGCTGGACGCTGTGGGGGGGGAATTCATGGGTGCGGAGATGGAAGTGGGGAGGTAGGTAGGGGCATATCCACAGAGAAGCAGGAGGAAGGGCGATGGGATAGGAGGTCCCTGGGCAGGGTGGGGGGAATGGGGTAAGGGGATAACATCTGAACTGTAAATAAAATATCCAATAAAAACAAACAAACAAACAAAACAAAAAAAAGAGATGAGCAGAAATCTCAGTGGTGCCTTTTATAGGTTCTGTTAGATTTTTGTGTGTGCCTTTGCTATGCTGAACTAGGACACATACACAAACATGTATATGGGAAAGCATAAAATAAAAATAATTAAGAGTAATTTTTTGACATATCAATGAAGGTAAGTGATGAAGGTTTAATTACTATTTAAAGTCAATAAAAATATATTTGTAACATATATATTTTTATACAAATGTTTTATATCATACATATTTGTAAAATATATGTAATATAACAGACTATTTCAAAGGTTTTATAAGCTCCCAGTTATCCTACCTTCTAGTGCACCGGTGAAGGAAACAGAAGTTGAGAGGAGGCAACTCTGAACTGAGACATCTGCTTAGTTGTTTGCATATTTTAAATATTACTACTTTACCTCTCCTCTTCCATGACAGTATCTCCTCCTGTGGACTGGCTTCATGTTTCTTCTAAATTCTGCCAACCTAGCCACCTTCTTTGAGACCATATACCAACATCCATTAATGAATTCGTCTGTTATCAACTTGATGACATTGCCTGGGAATACAAATTTTTCTAATATAGTCATCCTACCATGGGTACCATCCTTATAAACACTCCATTGGCCCAAGGGTAATTTATGTTCTGTGTCTATTTTCATCCCCTTGCCAGTAATCTATCAATTTTACAAGATTATTTTTTCTGCGGGGAACTTCTCTAATTGAAGAAGTTTCTGTTCTGTAATTTTGTCTATACTTCATTGACTTCTGCTATCTCCATTTTTTCTTCATTTCCAACATGTTTGTGGTTCATTTTTGTTCCTACTTCTTAAGGTTGCTGCTTCACAGCTGGATCACCTTCTTTTTACTCTGGTAAAGTTTCCATTATTCCATACCATCTTCTATTTATTCTATCTGTATAAACATCTCACAAATACATTGTTATTGACTTTAAATATGATGAAACCTTCATCGCTTGCCTTCATTGATATGTCAGAAGATTGACTCATTTACTCTTTACTTTATGCTCTGCTGGTTTTAAATGCTGTTTTTCTTTAGACTTTCACTCTGTAGTCAATTTCTATTTTATTTTCAAAATGAGAACATTTATACAGTACTCTAAGTTTATACAATACTTCTATGAATGTACATTATACTGCCGTTGAACCATTAACAAGGGTGCAAATTTCATGTCCCTTCTTTCTTTCCTTCTCCTGCCTATTCTGAAACACTCTATTATATTATATTTCAAATATCTCTACTATTAAATTTACAGTCTTAAGTGAACAGTCAGTGATATCTCTTGAATCCTAGGTCCCATAAATCAAGACATTTTGCAAGTTCACACACATTTGCAATGACATCATTCAGCTATCTAATGCTGCTGTTGTTTCCCTGACCACATCTCCTGTGCACTCCTTGTTTACCTACATCTCCACAGCACGAACACATTACCTTTGGCCCAAAGGCTGTTTTTCTGATCTATTGGCAAAGAGCAGCTGCCAGCTGTTTTGGGAAACTAGTCCCTAGCCAATACTCCCAAATGGGTGGTGACAGATCAGAGCACCTGCTCCTCTAGTACTTTCTAAAGATGACCTACTGCTTACTCTGAACTCTTCCTGAACAGCCCAGAGGATTGAGCCCCAGGTGACTGCCAGATACTGACATACCTTTAATGACAATTTTATTTACCTCTTCTGGTCCTCAGTTTCTTCCAGTGTGTATTGAGATCAGCTCTGTGCAAAATAGGAAATTACTCGGTCTAGAGTCAGAGTCCTATGTCAAAGTCTACCTTATGAAAATCCAATTTAGGTCATATATACTATAACTGATGCTAGAATTACTCAGTCACTTTGGATTGCAGTTCTTAGTAAAGTTCATCCATATTACATGGAGCCTATTGAAGGAAAAATAACAGAATTAAATGACCAAGTACACTTTGCTCTAGAAAATTCTCCATGCAACATCTAGATATTCTGATTTGGCTCACAGTACTTAACCTACTATTGGATGTTTATAGTGAACATATCACTCCTGAATCCACTGTGTCACTGTACCTTTCCCTATCCCTCATGAATTCTGCTACCGCCAATGTAAGAAGGAAAGAACACACAGAGTCTATCATCAGATATATATTTAAGACACAATATGCATGCACCCCAAGGACCCATACTGTTTCCCAGACTATTGTCTTGTACCCCATTGAGCTCCCAATGGATGCTGAAGAGGCTGCACTGTCTCTCAATAGTGTATTAGCAGGCCTGTTCTGGGGAAATATAGGTGGAAGGATGGCCTAGTTTATTAGAAGTTGGCCAAATTGAAAGACAACAGAATGCACTTACTGATGGCTTCTATTGCCAAAAGTCAGTCAGTCAGTATGTCTGTCGGTCTTTCTGTTTTGCTTCATTTTTTTGTTTGTTTTTTTTTTTTCACAGCACTGGCAGGAAATAAATGGAATTTATAGTCTTCTCTGTATATGGGGACAATGCATATAGAAACATTCACACAATGGCAAATTACAATTTCCATCACTCACATAGATATGCATAACAAAGACCCTTACCAAACAGAATGAGTGGAAAGAACAAGAAAAGACAGCTAGTAGTAGAGATTGACATATAGTCTGATGGGATAGTGGGACATGATCTAGTAGCTCATATGTCATATATACCACTAGGTAGATGACCATAACCTTCTAGAAGAGGCAGAAACCAAAGATGCCCCAGTACATGGCACCTGAGATAAAAAATGAAAGGAAGAATGTAAAATAACTGAGTCACACTTTTGTGGCTTAGCTCTAATGTACAACTGGAAAATATCACATACAACTAATGACATATAGTCCAAGCTTTAAATAACATTTTCTTAACATATCTTGCTACAAGCTTATTCTTCAAAAATGAGAAGAAGAATGGCAAGTAACTGAGTCACACTTTTGTGGCTTAGCTCTAATGTACAACTGGAAGATATCACATACAACTAATGACATATAGTCCAGGCTTTAAATAACATTTTCTTAACATATCTTGCTACAAGCTTATTCGTCAAAACAGCAGAGGATACTGGTTTTCTGCAAATAGCGTGTAAGTAGGTGGGTCACAGTAGTCCATCTGTCTTCATACTGGCGGGAGCCTTTCTACGCGGCCTTCATATGGTTCTGGGGAACCTTCAGAGTCTGATCTGGAGCTGAAGCCTGGGCTTTAGCTAGAGCTGCGGCCTCTGCCTTGGTTTGAACCTTGGACTTTTGTTGGCAGTGCCTATGACCCTTGGCTATGTAGCTTCAAATCTATTTCCAAAGCTTGGGGTGAACAATGAAAGCAATACAGATGAATTTGCAGCTGGGGCCATTTGACATTTTGGGGTTAATCACCTTTGGCTTCACAAGGGCCTTGATGACCTCTATGCATGTGCTCACTGCCTTTGAATTGTTGGCCTGCATCTTCTTCAGGCTTTCTACATCCTTTCTTGTGCTTTTTGGCAAAGTGCATGTTCCTCAGGAAGTTGGGATCAACCTCCTTATGAGATTCATATCATTGTTACCAGAGTTCCTTAATATCATTTCTGTGCCATTTGTAGTACTGGTTGTGTATGGTGTGGTTCTTGGATTTGAACATGTCTACAGAGTAACAATTGGCTCCTACAGTGCCTGGGACAGGAAGAGAGAAAGGTGTGTAGCCAAGTTGGCCTCAAACTCACGATCCTCCTGCCTCTGCTTCCTTCTGCAAATTCTACTGGCGTGCACCACCACAACAGGCTAAATAACATTTCATGTGGTAGATACATACTAAACCTTTGAGAGGGAATCTTGGTCTGTCTCATGGCAATGAACATTATACTGGTAAAATTTTGTATAGAGTTTCACTTTATGAAAGCAGACTCTGAGAGCAAGGAAGGCTCTCCTGATCCAAGACTCCCAACAGTTTATTTCCAGTCCTTCAAGATCCATTGCCAGAACCCCCTGATTCTGTAATCAGAAGAAGGAAGAACCATAAAATAGCCCAAGATTTACAATACTGCTATATAATGTACACAGTTTCCAATCAAGGTTACTATTGTCTATCCCATAGTATAAATGTGCCTTCAGTAGGAAAAAGAATATTCTAGCAAATACTCTTGATGGGAACTCTAGCATGATGCTCTCAGTGGGAATTCCTTAGTAATTTCTGCTGAATGATTTTAAGTACCCCATTTGATCATATTTTTACCATTCTTATTTGTTCTTTTATTTGAAAGCCCCACCTGAGGGACTGTTCAGCTCCATCCAAGCTTTTAAGTCAGGAACTTCTGCCAGCATCCCCAGTGGGAATTCCATCCACTTGTAATGAATGGTTATAAGTCCGTGACTTCATGATGTCATCTTTCCTTTGCTCTCTGTTAGGTTATTCCACTGTCTCTGTTGGATGGTGATGCTTTTCTAACTGTTGCTTCTATTTACTATCTTCTACTCACTATTCTTTGACTTTTTCTTGATATATATTTAACAAGCTATTTATTCAAAATTGAAAGCATGGCTATCGTAGATCATTCTTTGGACTGTACAGAACATGTGTAGGCTCTGGAACCACTCTCTTGGCCAGGGAGAAGCTTTGTTACTATATACTGGATCACACAGATAGCATTTAAACAGAACAAGGTGTACCCGTCATTGTGAAGTCCACTCAACAATAGGGAGCATCCGACAGAACTAAGGAAACATAGCCTGATATAAAGAAGGCAATGCCAGATGAAATAACTACAGTGGAAACTATTGTAGGACACCCTAAACACAGCATAAAAATGGGGTCAACAAATCATTTGTTTTTTTAATATCAATGAAGGACCAGGTTCTATCCGTATGTAAGCCCTATTACCCACAATTACTTTCTTCATTTTTTCCCTGTATTCCCTTTGAGACCAAAATGAAGCCTATAGTTTTTTGTGTCCACCCTGCAGAAGATCATGCAGTCAATCGTATCTAATCTAGAATTTATGTTGCTTGAAAGGACCCCTCAAGAATGTCTCCACATCATAAGAAAGGACCTATGGATGCAGGGATATAGTCATCCCTCACCAGAGGTGCTAAATAAACTGACACTGTGGGAGCAGTTACAGGATATCATCAGGTTAACCACTTAGGGGGGGTCTCTAGAATCATGATGTAATATGGGGGTATGCCCAAAAGCAAGTGGGAACTCAGTTTAGTCATCATATGCACACAAGGCCAAACAGCCAGAAAGTGCAGAATACCTAAAAAACCTCTAAGACTGCAGAGTACAGAAAGAATTTGTGAGACTCTGATAGATGAGTCCCCCAAACCCACCAAGTGTGGGTCTCTCTCTCTCTCTCTCTCTCTCTCTCTCTCTCTCTCTCTCTCTCTGTGTGTGTGTGTGTGTGTGTGTGTGTGTGTGTGTGTTTGTATATGTATATCCTTTTTCCTCCAGCACCTCTATAGAAGGTATGTACAATGGGACAATAAAGCAGTTAACATTACCAGGGTAGTAGCCCAGGGTAGCTATCTGATGAGGTTTTGATTTTTTTTTTCTTGATATGAAAATGGTGAGGGCCAAGACTCACATTGTCCCAGTATGACCAACTGTCGATCTTATCAGAATCTCCCTGCTACAAATGGCTCCATGGTATGTGATGCCCAACTTATGAATTCGATGACTGTGCCCTTCCCAGCCTTGTGCAGTCTGAACAGACCTTGTCTGTCATACAGGACCTTAACACCTAGGTGAATCCTGCTGCTTTGTTTACACTTGCAACTTTCAGCAAGAACTTTGAAGAAGAGACTGTCCACTGAGCCTGCTTTGCAGCTGGAACAAAGGATGGGTTTGGTGGGGCTTTCCCAATATATTACAAGAGCTGAACATGAAACTTTGAGCCTTGATCAAAAAACTTTGTCTTGGCTTCATGCTTCTCTCACCTTTCTATCCTTTTCCATTTCCAGCCCCCCTTTCAGGTGGACCCTGTTCATCCGTGGCCACAGGCGGCTACAGATGACCACTATCTTGGTTTGCTTTCTGTTGCTATGGTAAAAAATATCATGACCAAATATGACTTGCAGAGGAAAACGTTTATTCTTCTTACAGTAGAGTTCATTACTGAAGGAAGTTGAGGCAGGAGTTCAAGGCAGGGTCTGAAGTCAGCATATAGAAGAATGCTGCTTACTGGTTGTTCCCTTTGGTTTTCTCAGCTTGCTTGCTTATACGATGCAAGACGGCTTGTCCAGCACTGGTACCACCCACAAAGGGCTGAGCCCTCTACATAAAGCCTTAACCAAGAAAATGTCCCTACAGACTTGCCCGTCAGCCAATCTGATGGAGGTAATTTCTCAGCTAAGATGCTTCTAACCAGGTGACTCTGGTTTGTGTCACATTATGCATCCCAATCACTAGTATCCTTTCATGCTAGAAGACTTTAAACCCTGCGAAAGAAGCTTCATGAAAAAATGTCTTAGTTAGGGTTTCTATTTCTGTGACGAGACAGCATGATCACAGCACTTATTATAAAGGAAAACATTTTATTGGGGCTGGCTTACCATTTCAGAGGTTTAGACCATTATCATCATGGAAGGAAACATGGTGACATGCCAAGAGACATGACACTGGAGAAGGAGCACCAGTTCTACATCTGTATCTGTAGGTAGCATGAGGGGAATGCCACCCTGGGCATACCTTGAGCTTCTGAGACCTTGAAGCCCACCCCCTAGTGACACACTTCCTCCAACAAGACCACACCCACTCCAACAATGGCCACATCTTCTAATAGTGACACTCTCTATGGTCAAGCATTTAAACACATGAATCTATGGGGTCGACACCTATTCAAACCACAACAAAGAACAATACTGCATATGTTTCTATGCATACAAATCTGTGTACAAATACCAACAAAGGCTCCACAGCAAGCCTAGCAGTGTTTGACAACTGGCCTTGTATAAGGACCCCAAGAGATCCCCTTGGCTGTTTATTTGTAGAGCATGTTGACCACAAAATGTTTGCCCTCACAAAAGGAAATTGTTTAGAAGTTTGGAGGCACTAGGTGTTTTTACACAATCCTTGGTGAGTAGTGCCTCCCTTGCTTAGTCTGGGTATCCTGAAGTTCTACCCACCTCAAGTGACAACAGGCATCTGACCCCATTCTATTGTACATTTGCATACTGTCTAGATAGTTGTCCATGCCCTGTAGTCTTCAGTACACCTAACTAGAACAGATATGGTTAATAATGTAAATTATTCAACCCAGCAACTAGCAGATTCATGAAACACCCAGGTCATTGTTCCAGACCACTTCCTAGTTGAACAAGGCAGAGTTTGTCTCTCCTAACCTATTCAATTCTGTGAGTATCACTAACATTGTGATTATTAGCAGGAACATTTAACATTAAAGGTTGAAGCTACCAAAATGAAAACAAACAACAAACAAACAAACAAACAAAATGAAAAAGCCAAGCTCTCTGTAGTTAAGAGCCTAAAAATTAGGCTCCTTTGACAGTCACACTTACATAGAACAATTTTTAAAAGTTTTATCTATACCTGAAATTATAGCTTTTAATTTTTGAAATATTTGCGTGTGCCTATGTGCATTAAATCATTGGACTTTAATAGTGATTCTCTCTTATTATTTTATTGTTCTCCATGGTGATTTTATGTAGCATATCAGATTCATATTCCATTCTGTATTGTTCCATTTTATTCATGATAATTTTACTCTCTTTTGACTTTTTAAATTTATTTAGTTTTACTTAATGTGTACAAGTGTTTTGCCTGACTATGTGCCTGTGTACACCATGCTAGGTACCTGTAGAGATCAGAAGAAAGTTTAGAATGCCCTGAAACTGAACTCATGGATGGTTTTGATCCATGTGGGTTTAGAAACTTGAGTCCAAGTCATCTGAAAGAGCAGTGTGTGTTTTTAACCATTGAGATATCTTTCTAATTAATTTTAAATTAATATATTACCTGTATCAAGAATATTTACACAAAGAAATTATTTCACTTTACAACCTCATACATGATGTCTGTGATATTCTTCTCTACAAGAAAATTTCCAGTCTTTAGAGGCTATTTTACCTAGCATACAAGACTCATATCACTTTTTTTTATTATCCCACTTAATTCCAGGAAATTTCTTTGTTCAAGAAAATCATCCCCCCGCCTTGAAGGCCTATGCTGTATTTTAAATAAGATTTGTAAATTATGGGTCAGCCTAATGACTCTAGTCTGTCAGTAACAAATTACATCTGGATTATTATTAATAAAGTGGCCCTGTATCTTTCCTTGAAGTGCTTGCAACTCAAGCATGAGCTCCTGAGTTTGTATCACTAACACCAGTGTAAAGAGCCAGGTGTGACAGTATGTGCCTCTAATGCTAGTACTTGGGAGGCAGAGACAGAAATATCACTGTAGCTCGCTAGACAAGAGTTGTTGAATTAGGAAGCTCCATGTTTGGTGAAAGACCCTGATTTGAAAAAGGAAAGAGAGAGAGAGAGAGAGAGAGAGAGAGAGAGAGAGA
>NW_021621323.1:5855483-5937983 GCF_004785775.1 Grammomys surdaster
GAAGGAAGGAAGGAAGGAAGGAAGGAAGGAAGGAAGGAAGATTGATTCAAGGTTTGTGGTCCCACTGCAACTTGAAGCCATGTTGATGTCTGTGGGAGGTGTTGCCGTTGAATGTTATGATGGTGTCCTTGGCCAGTGTAAGGACAAAGGCATGTGTTGATGCTTGTGGTCTGTACTGCCACTGAAAACCATGCTGAGATCCATGCCATCTGCTGATGCTACTGTCTGCATGGATATATGTTTTCCCTGCTGTCACCAGAAACCATGTGTAAACCTGGAGCTCCCATTGACTCTAAAAGACAAGGAAGCTACTTCTGCCATTGCATTCATGACTGTAGACTCACAGTTAAAAAAGAGAGACACAGAAGCCTTCTGTGACAATCCCTACCATCACCCAGCCCTCCCCAAAAAGAAACAGCCTAGACAGAAAGCCATTGAAAAGAACTCTTTAAAATATGATAAAGATGCTGAAGTGTAGCTCTTCACTATTGATGGTTTCTTGTGAAAGTGCTGGTGGGGAAGGGCTCGGTTTCCTGCAAGTGGCTACCCACCAAGAGTTTGAAAATGCTCCAGTGAATATATGGGCAACATTAATTGGACATGTTTCTCCTCCTCATCCTGCTTCCCCTCCCCTCCTCTTTCCCCTTTCCCTCTTCCTCTGCTCCTCCTCCTCCTCCTCCTCCTCCTCCTCCTCCTCCTCCTCCTCCTCCTCCTCCTCCTTCTCCTCCTTCTTTTTCTTGATCTCAAGAGTTGGGGAACAGACTTGGGAGGACTAGAAAGTGAGTGTGCTCAAGGTTAATGATGTGAAATTTCCAAATAATACAAATATTATTAAAAAATTAAGATGCAGAGCACTAGGAGAAGACAATCCATACTGGCTTCTGCACATGTGCATATAAACACACACACACACACACACACACACACACACACACACACACACACACCTCTCACACAGCAAGGAGTGATCCCAAATCTACAGGGTTCTGAACTCTGGTCAGATGATCTTACAGTCAGCTTATGCTGTGAAGTTGACACAAACCTAGATTCATCTGAGAAGAGAAAAGATGTAAGGAATTGCCCCTACCAGATTTGCCTGTGGCACATCTGTTGGGTATTTGCTTAATTGCTAATTGTTGTAGGAGCAATACCTAGGCATTAAAGCCTGGGCTATATAAACAGGAGCCTGGAAATGAACTAGTAAGCAGCATTCCCCTATGATCTCTGCTTTGCTGCCTGCTGGTACCTGTTTTGAGCTACTGTCCTGGCTTCTCTTGGTGATAGACCGTAATGTGAATTGGTAAGCCAATTAGCTCTTTCCTTCCCATAGTTGATTTTGGTCAGTTTTTATCACAGCAACAGAAACCAAACAAAGGAAGATATGGTTTTGTTCCTGTGTGTGTGTTATATGTATGTGTTCCACGTGTGTGTGTTTATGAGTGTGTATGAATGTATGTTCGTGCATTCATGTATGTGTACATGTGTGTAGAGGCTAGAATTTGATACCAGATATCTTCTCCAATCGCTTGTCACTTTTTTTTGGAAGTCAAGGTTTCTCAGTGAACCTAAAGTACTCTGACTCAGGTAGGCTGGTAAATCAATGTGCTCCAGGGAGTCTCTGTCTCCAACCTGCCCAGAGCTAAGACTGTAAATATATAGTAGCACAGAGTCCCATTTTTCATGGATGTTGGAGAGCTGGACTCAGATCCTCCTACTTGCATTGCAAGCAATTTACAGATGAACCATCTTCCCAGCATCCAGATGTATTTCTGAGCTATGCCCTGCTGAGTGTCTTTTTTTCCCCACATGGTGTCTATTTCTTTAAAATTGAAAATGACTTTATAGGTATGCCTCGTTCTTTAGCTGGGATGGAATGAATAGATGGGAACATAACGAGATTCTCTTAGTTCATGTGGCCTGTCCAGATGGCTGTACCTCTGTAAGTAGCAATAAGTCCAGGTTCCAAGAGGGAGTTACAAGTGAAAACCTTAACATCCAAGTCTGTGTGAAAGCTTCCTGTGGCACTTCTGTCTGTGCCATTAGTTAAATTTAGTCATATATGCATTTCCACTGATATAGAACACTGTGCTCTAAGAGTCAAGTCACCTGTCCCCTACCTTCCTCTACAATCCAACATACACCAATCATATATGAACAGAATCATTAACTAGGTACATCTGTGAGGAGCACCAGCCTGCGTTCATAGTAGTTCTGACGGTGCTGGGAAACATATTTGAATTCTGCTTCTTCTGACATGTGAAATAAAATCTACTCTTATATCCAAGGAAATCCTGTTTTTCTTATAAACATCCATCCTACTTAATATGAACTTGACAAAATGCCCAGGAATCTCGGTATACAAGCCTTTTCAATTGGTCACAGGACAATTTGGGTAAATTGCTAAACAAATCATGACCATGTATACCTGATGTGATAAAGCTGCTTCTTTCTGCTAGGAATCTTCTTAAGTTTGTAGCGTCCAGATCTTGAAAATAGCTAAAATTCAAACATGATTTTCATGTAGTGTAGTAGGAGCATATGCAGATAGGACTGTTTCCTTTGTCAACTGTCTAGTAATCTTGTGTGAAGCACTGTGTTTTCATTTCCTACCATCCACGGCTACCTCTACATGATGCTTTGCTATCATGCCAATGCTGGCCTTAGTAGGAACTATCCCCATTTTGTTTCTCTTGGCTTAAGTGGTGGGTTGATTACATTGAGCTCTTATTCCATTTGGTATCCAGGATCCTTGTTATAGAGAACCCTGGATTATAGACTACCTACCTACGCTTCTGAATTCCAATTGTCTTCTTGCTGTGGTAGTCTTTCTTGTCCTGATAATAAAAAAAAAAACTTAACTGTATAGGCCTTACTGTAAAGTTAAAAGTTAATTAATATGCCTTGGGATTATTTAGGACTAATAGACTTAGCCTGCTATCCTATCATGATGGCTAGTTTTATGTCAACTTGACATAAGCTATAGTCATGTGAGAGGGAAAACCTCAACTAAGAAATGTCTCTGTAAGATGGGTCTGTTGGCAAGCCTCAAGCATTTTATTCATCAGTCATTGAGATATATGGGCTTAGCCCGTTGTTGGTGTTACTGCCTCTGGGCTGTTGGTCTTGGGCTCTATAAGAAAGTTGAACAAGCCATAAAGAATAAGCCAATAAGCATGGCTTCTGTATCAACTCCTGCCCCCAGGATTCTGTGCTACTGAGTTCCTGTCTTAACTTTACTTAATGTACTAACCCTAAGACAACTACTGTATACTCAGATTGTTGATATTTAACCTGCTTTTAAGAGAATAATCTTACAGAGCTTCGTATTTCTCATGCATCATTTACAACCTAAGTTAATGCATAACTTTACATTTAATTTATGTACATGACCCAGAATAATGTGTGTATGTATTTGTCTCATGCACATGACCCAGAATAATGTATGTATGTATATGTGCTATGATAATCATTTTCTAAAAGCAGCCAACAGGTTGGAAGTAACGAGCCACCTTAAATGTTGCAAATACGGAAAAAAGTTGCTAAAGTCTTCAGCACTGAGTGTTAATTGTGACTCATTTGGGGTCAGTAATATTTCTTTTCTTGTAAAAGTCTGTTTAAAAATTTTGTTAAGAATCATTTATCCTTGCCTGTGCCATGCTTTCTATGCCATTCAACAAATACAGAGAACAGACTATAGAAGGATAGGCATAACTGATAGGGCACAGATTCAAAGAACAGAATGATTACAGACAGGCTAGTGACCACAGTCTACAGATAAACTAAAGATAACAGGGAGAGAATTAGAAAATGCAAAATTCTGGGTCAAATTAATATGAAAGGCATGTGTATGTTTCCATTCCTATCTGCACATCTTTTGAGGTTAAATTCTAATGATACAGTGTCTCATAAAATGCAGTTACCACACTAGTTTTCATCTTCTATGATATACCTTAACAAATCCCATCTAAACTTTCTTTCTTTTTATTTTATGATTCATCATAGTAGCTCTGCTTTGTGTAAAAAGGGACTTCAACTTTTTTAGGCTCCAGGGTAGTACCTCCTGTGCAATGTGTTGCCACTGTCTACATCGCCAGACAGGGCATGTCCTAGGAAAGCCACCAGTTGGATAAACTCTCTCTTGTTCAACTTTCTGTTTCTCTTAATGTGATCTATCTCTTTCAGAACATATTCCCACTTAATATTTTTCCAGAGCTTATGGACTATGCTAACCAGGCCTTTTGTTTCTTCGATTTACAGAACCCTTTCCTTAAGGTAATCCTGGCTCTTCTTTTCCTTGCCACATTGAAGCTAGAAGAGACTGGACACCAGGGATAAAGGTGTAGGTGTTTGTGTAAGTTATAAACTTATGCCTTGATGTCATTCAAGATGGGAGGAGAGGAGTGACATTTAATCAGAAGTGATATGGGGCACAGAGAATTTGGAAGAATCTAGAGACTCACCTCCCTCCCCCGCCTTTTTTTTTTCCACATGTGCCAGCATCTAGAGTGTATAGATTACCATTCCAAGTTTTGGGATCCAGAACAAGCTTAGTTTTCAATCTCTCATTATTGGAGGTTAAAAGAGAATAGAGCTATGGTAATCATGATATTCAAGGCTTAGCCCTTGTATTTAGCCTTCTCTGATTTCTAGATATGAGAAATTAAGATCTATTTATTCTTTATATACGGGTATCACACTGATGATTGATCACTGATAGAAATTTATTTTCTAGCTTATGTCTGCGATTTGACATTTATCTCATAATATTAATTACATTGATATATATATTTCTGTGTATGTATGTTGTGTGTACATGCAATTGAGTGGTAGTGCATATAGAAGTAAGAGGAAAAGTTGGACTTAGTTCTCTCCTTTCAGTGTGTGGATCTTGCAGATCACATTCAGGACATCAGACTTTGTGACAAATATCAATACTCTCTGACCCATGTTTCTAGCCTCCTGACATCAATTTTGTTTTAATTTTTATTATTTTTCTTTTTCCAATTTCCAGTAGTGTTAATTTGTATATGTGTGGGCACATGTATATGTGAGTTTTACAAGGGAAAGCTGGAAGTTTAGGAATCACTGTCTATTGCCCATCTACCTTATTAATTTAGGCAGAGGCTGTCAATCAAACCCAGAGCTCACCATCATGTCTCATCTCACTAGGAACCTTGCTCTTGGAATTGCATCTCTAATCTCTGAGGTTGAAACTATAGAAGAACAGGCAGGTTAACTGGCATTTATGTGGCTTCTGGGGATTTGGGTCCCCATGCTTGCTCGACAAGTCCTTTTTCTACTGTGCTATCTGCTTAGCCCCTGGCATCTATGTTCTTCATTGATCCACACCCATTCTCTCTTTCTAAGAATAACATCACATTTTGCTTAAAAATGATTTTCTTCAAATATTGAGCTTTGAAATTTTGGTCCTATGATAGCTAATGAAATCTTTGTATTTTACTTGCCCAACTGAAAAGATTGGTTCTAAAATCAGCCTAGGTCAATAAATGCCTTTCTGTATCAATTACTTTAGATATTCCTATATATAAATATACCCTGATAAGTCTGTATAATATTACTCATATGTATACTTTCAGGACTGACTATTGAGTCTTAGATAACCAGTTGGTATGTTCTTGCGTGGAGAAGAAACTTTCTTCTACTTTCATTACTCCTTAGTTGCCTGAGGTTCTTTGTGTAGGGTAGAGGCCTTGTGAGGTTTTCCTCTTTCACATTAGCATGTCTATTGCTATAGTTTTTGTTCAGCTCATTCTTAGGCAGCTATGACGCTGAGATTTCATGCCTGTAGCTTCTGACATTCCTACAAGATGATCACACAGTAAAGCAATTGTCTTCTGGCTCATAGAAGGCTTTCAGCTCCTCTTCCACAATGATCATGCCTTAGGTGCAGGAGTTGTCTTGTAGGTGCCTTATTGAGGATCAGAGCTCCCCAATTCTACCTTTTGATTGGTTGTGGGTTTTTGTAACAGTTTTACTAAGATTTAATTTACATATCATAAAAATCATTCTGAAGTGGATATTAATATGTGCTTAGGGGGTCTACAATCATCATTTTTGTCTAATTGACACAATTTCCATTACCCTCTCCACAAAGAAGTCTTCTCTAGTGGATCACTCTCTATGTATCCTTCATCCTCAGCCCTGGATAATCACCCATCTGCTTTCTATCTTTAAAGATTTGCCCTAAGAGGACACTTCACGTGAATGGAATCACACATAGGCTGTAAAAGTATCTTTAACTTGCATTATTTTTCCATACAGCATGTTTCCTTGAGAAATTTCAAAATCTCAAGGGTTTTAAGATAGACTGACCCCCTAATCTCAATCCTCCTAGTACAGTCTCAGGAAATTTTATTATAATAAAATTTCTATTTAATAAATAAAATGTTTTTATTTATAATAAAAATTTATTTTTATTATAATAAAATAATAATTATTATTTATCAATACTGCTTTTAATATTTCTCCAAATTTTGTCAGTAGTAAAGTAGTGTATTAAAATTCATATAAATTATTTCCATTGATACCCAGGGATTTAAATGCCAAGTATAACATTTTTGAAACAACTCTCTGCTCATATTTGTAGACATCAGACAAATTTATCATATCCTTTCTTTCTACAATATCTCATATTTACCCTGTGTCCTTACTCTCTTGTCAATAATGTTCCCAGACTCAAGTTTATGTGTCTATTGAGCTACTATGTATGAGGTACTTACATGTATGTATTAAACTCTCAGTTATTCTTCAATCCACTTTTAAATTTCTTTTTCTCTTGTGTTTGTCTTAGATCCAAAAAGAAACTGCTTTTCAGTAATATATTCAAGAATATATTACTGAATATATTCAGTAATATATTCAGTAGTTTATTCAAGAACATACATGGTATCCCCACCAAGGAAACTTCATAAATAAAAAAATATATATTTGTTTCATTAATGATGGTCTGAGATTTCTCAATATTCTGCAAAGACTCAGGGCCAATGAACTGTACCTTACATTTGCCATGGATGTAGAGCCTGGGCAACTGAGAGCTTGCTATGTCTTGAGTAGAAGCACCAGGTCTAATGTACTAGCAGCTTGATCTCTAGCATAGGAATGTCAAGAGTTAGCCTGACCTTTAAAAGGCCTGCTGCCAGGGTCTTAGGTCACAGGACTATTTCCTGCTAAGGGATTGATGACATTTTCTTGGTCTCTTGTTCTGACTGTCTGTCTATCTTAACAATTGAACTTCTTTTCGTGCATGTTCCCACCATGATTTTCATAATGACATACAGAAAGGTGTACCCTTGCCAAAGATGGACCTGTGCTATTTGGTATTTGACCCTCTAAAACTACCTACTAAACCTTGTGCCAACCTTATCTCGATATAGATTCAAGCCTTTCATTGTAGCAATGAAGAACTAAGGAATAAAGAGCCCATTATCCTGAAATCTCACAGATGATTGACTAGGGCAGTGTGGGTCCTTCATGAGTGCCATCTTCAAAGCCATGAATTGATACTACACACTCAATCCCTCTCAGGGTGGTTAATGCAAAGATTCAGCAAAGAAACTTTCACAGGGTCTATAAGAGATAGTGTTCTCTTACCATTGGTTTTATGCAAAATCTTAATGACAATTTTACAATTACAATTTTACTTTTGCCACGTGCCTCCTTGTTTTCAACTCTTGGGCAAGGAGTCATATGCTGTTTTTTCTTGAATGAGTGATTCTGTTTTTGACTAAAAGAACTTACTTTTCTGGTAATAGTTTAAAGTGGTCTGGGCTTCATTCTCAAAGCAAGCTCTCAATTTTCTTCTCTAAACAGTCAGTAGGCTACTTACTACCCTTTCCTAGTGTATTGTAGATATTGAAAACATTCTCTTCTATACTCTTTTTTCCTTTTTTTCTTTACTTTTAATTTCAGAATAAAATAAAACAAACAGAACCCATAAAACATAATACCCAACCCTGCTATCCTGTAGGAGGGGATTTGCCTGCCTTAGGCACAAACTGGATAGAGATCCTGTCAACATGAGCATAGAGCCAAGAAGTTCAAGTCTAGACAGGCTCTGGGGGAAGCCAAGGGAAAGTGTATAAAGGACATGGGCTTCCTAGGGGCTCTCTAGTCTACTTCTTCCATGCAAGATGTATCCTCATCATCCTCAAGTGTGAGGGGAATCCCATCAGACATGGCAGCACCGGACTCCTAAACTGTTACCCCATCTTCTCAGAGCCCAAGCCTGTGGGACTGTATAAGGGTATCCTGGGTCATGGTTGAGCAGGTACTTAGAACCCCGAGATTCTCTGTGGAATTCCTCATGAGAACCGGCAGGAGTTCGGTCCCTCCCATCACCTAAGATCCTGAAAAACAGTCACAGATCTCCATAGAGTCACCCAGGCGATAGGCCTCAGGCCTTAGAGATTTACATACTAATGAAGGCCAGAGGGCAGAGCAAATTAAACATTCCTCCCCCCAGATCCTCCCCTAATCCTCCCCCTTTCTCCCTCCCTATATAACTCGGGACGGCCCTGAGTTTTTGGGGGATACGCCTAGATCCATCTATTATCCGTCATGTCAATAAACCTTTTTGGAACCAAGGACTTCCTCGTGTTACTGGGGCCTGCCGCTGCCAAGGCCCTCAGGCCGCTGGAACCGTAGGATCTCCCTCCCTGATGTGGGGACCCACCACGGCGGCCTAGTTTGATCATGTGGTAGATGCAGTTGGAGTGGGACTGGGGATCCTCAAATTAGAAACCAGAGGAGAGGAGAGCAGTTTCAAACAGCAGCACCACCAGGTCCTTGACAGGACATTTTTGTCTGCATCAGTCTTTTGCCACAGGGTCTCCACAATGGGGTGGTCAGGATTGATCTCTAGGTGGTATTTGGCCATCATATAGCCCGTTGTAGTGTAAACTTGAAGTGCCTTGGCCTTCAGATTCGGCTTCATTTTGGTTGTCCAGTCATAGGTCCTTGTCACAATGCAGCAGGGTGAAGACATGAGGCTCTTGGAGATTATCTCCATTTCAACCTTCTTATCCAAGATCTCCTTCATGAGCTTGCAGAGAGTCTCAAACTTCAGCTTGATCTCTTCTATTTCTTCTTTGCTTCCTCATCCTCTCATAGCTCCCGGTCTACCTTAGTCACCAAGACCAATCTTTGTCTGTCAAATTTCTTGAGCTGTTGCATACAGTATTCCTTAATAAGTTCAGTGATATACACCACCTCAAACTCCTGCTTCTGCACATGCTGTAAAAACAGAGTTGGCCACCTGCTCTTTCCTCTCACCAATGATATAGCAGATAGACTTCCATATTTTCTTCACATGAGTAATCTCATCTCCAGACAGAGAGGTGTGATAGTGGAAAGGCTCAGAGATGTTCTGATGGTTAATAGAATTTACATGCACTCTAGGCTTTCAATTTTTGGAGAATACCTCATAAAATTTCTTATAGTTCTCTTTGTCTTCAGCCAACTCAGAGAAGAGCTCAAGGCCCTTCTTCACAATGTTTTTAATGGATGACTTTCAGGGTCTTTCTCTGTTAGAACATTTCTTTTTAGATGTTCAGGGGCATACTCTTAGAGTTAAACACACCACAGATGAAGTACTCAAGTATCACTTATCACAGATGTCCATGATAAGTACATGACAGAAAGTACAGTTTGATATTGTTCTTCATCTTCTTGTTCTAAAAAAGGTCAATGGGAGCTCAGCAGGGAATGAAAAATAATACCCTTAGCTCCAAATGACTTTCTGCAGAGAAGTACTTGACTGCCCAGTGGTCTTACCAATCATTAGTGAGACTTTTATAGAATTCACCATATTCCTCTTAAGTGATATCATTAGTATTTCTTAACCAAATAGACTGTGATGGTTTGAATAGGAATAGTACCCATAGAGTCATGTGTTTCAATCCTTGGCTCACAAAGAGTGCCATTATTACAAAGTATAGCCTTGTTGGAGGAAGTGTTACTGTGGAAGTGACATTTAAGGTTTTCTATGTTCAAGCTATGCCCAGTGTGGCACACAGTCTCCTGATGCCTATGGATCAAGATGTAGAACTCTCAGGTCTCTCTAGCACCACATTTACCTTCATACCACAGTGTTTTCTGCAGTGATAAAAACCTCTGAAATTCCTTTGTAAGAGTTGCAGTGGTCATGGTACCACTTCACAGCAATAAAACCCTAAGACATAGACTTAGTCTTATTAAGCTCTTTCTAATTATTGTGTTTCTCTGTAATCTTCTTTATTTCTTTTTCTTAACTTTGTCACTGTCATCCTCATCTGATCCCATATCTTTATCCTTAGGCTTCTTCTCATCATCCTTATCTTTTTCCTCTTTCTCTCTCCCTGCTTCATCATTGCTAATCTCTCATTCCTTCTCTAAATAGATGGTGATGAAATAGCCTATGAATTTTGAGTGCTTCTTCACCACTTCTTTGACTCTCCACTCCTCTAAGTATTCTGTCTGGTCTTTAAGGTGAATGATCACTTTGGTCCCTAGGCCAATGGGTTCACCATGGTCTGCACAAACTGAAAGATCTACCAGCAGAAGATGTCCAGGCATTCTGCTCATCATCATTATACTCTGTGATCACAGCCTCTCTCCCTGCCACTAGACAGACTAAATAGAATCAAATTTTCTAATTTCCAATTACAGAGATGACTGGACCATCATGAAGGGCCTCCATGAATGCTTTTGTGCTAGATATAAAAATGATTCCTGCGTTCTGTATGAGGTCAGCTTTGGTCATGCCTATGGCTGTGTCTATCAAAGTCAACATGTGCTCCTGAGGGTTAGGGTAAGGTCAATTTTCATCTTTAACCTTGTCTAACTTGGAAGGGTCTGTGATGCTTTCAAAGTGAATCTTGTCTAAGGCATCAGAAACATTAGAGATCAACCCTCAAAGGAAATGTTCCTTGTTTGAATATAAATTATTGATAATAAGAGATATGAGTTGAGTAATTTCTGCCTGAAAGGCAAAGGTCTCCACCTCTTCCTCTATATTGCATACTTCCTCAGGCATCTTAAAAGAAAAGACAAGTATTAGTTCAGAGAAGTGTGGACCTGGACCACATCTGATGTGCATGCCAAGCCTAGGCTGTTCAGGGTTGACTCAAGAGAGGTACTTCCTTCCTTTTCTTAGCTCATGTCAAGGGTCATAGTCATGGATCTAGGAAGGACCATCCACCCCTGCACACACACACACACACACACACACACACGCGCGCGCACACACACACACACACACAATCATAGCTAGTTACACCACTGACCAAAGCATATTATCTTTGCTTTGCTTCCTGTTGAAGCTCTTACCCAGCTACTTCTCCTTCTTCAAACATTCTCAAGTCCAGCATTTCTTTATTCTTAATTATTTGAAATAAAATCTCCTTGGATAGTCATATTGCACATAAGAAAATTCTAGAACATCCCAATCTTCTTAAAATATGTTTAATAATGTACAATCATGTAATAGTTTTGAGCAGAATTCTCCACAAAAAAACTGAAAGAGAATGAATGAAAAATACCTTTGGAGGGGGCAGGGAATAAAAGCCATATCCTTCCATGTGAACAACTATTATATCTCACATATAGTAAATATTTTTTAAATTAATTGATAAATAATAAAAACAATGTTTTGATTATCAGTCTTATGATGGACTGGAGATAATAGGGTCCAATAATTAGAAACCCATTTCCTTTGACAGTATCCCATTTGAAGGGACAAAGGGGTTTGCATAAGCACTGACTTTCATTAAAGATATGCTTGACATAGAAATGAAAACAAAACAAAAGATGTTTTCCTGAAGTATATTTTTATAAATTCATAATAAAATAATAAATTCATGTAAGGGTTATATCCCCCATCCATGGTGTGTATGTGTGTGTGTGTAAATTATTAAATAAATAGTACACACATTATGATGAATTACAACACTTCATGGTTATTTAAGATGCTAAGGAATACATTATTCTATTGGCTATAGGAAGGGGGACTGAAAGTTGAATTTAATCAGTAATTTAGGGGATAGAGTGTAAGCAAATTACCACAGCTCACAAATCAAACCAGAAGAACCCAAGGAGATCCAGAGAATTCTTGACATTGAAATATTTGATTTAATTGATTGATAAACCTTTGTCCTACTCATCAAGCATCTTTCTGGCAATCTTACTTTCACTCAGTGTCTAATCAGGGCTTTGGGTTGATGGGCAGAAATGGTATGAGTCACAGTAAAAACAGAAATATGGTTATTCCACGAGCCATTCTTGATGTATCTGAAAAGAGAAGGCTAGCACTATGTCCACTAGAGCACAGTGGAGACAGAGATACTCCATAGGGTAAATCAACCACCAAGGAAACTGAACATATAAACATATGCTTATTTTGAAAAAAAAATGTTGGCAGGTTTTCCTTATTAATGTGTCTTCCTAACCCTTAATTCATTGCCCTCTCTGCCGATTCTGTATCTACTGTAGAAATTACCCAATGTAGTGTCCCAAAACCAACATGGAAATTTTTAAAAGTTTATATCTGGAGATTACAATAGAAAATCAGTCCTATTGAGCTAAAAGAAAAAGCAGTATGGGAAGAGATGAGTTCCTTCAGGGAGCTTCGGTAACAGTCCGTGTTCCTGCCTTTTCCCAGGTCTCCTGTATTCTATACTCTATGTCTGCTTCTTCCCTCTTCAGACTACATCACTCCAGTCTGTTTCCTTATTGCATCTCCTAACTCTGCCTGTCATGACTGATTACATTCTACCTCCTTAATCCTGGATTATATTTCCATGTCACATTGCTAACTTTAATTCTATATGTTATGTAAGGAATATCTGTATAAAATCAAGGATTTTATATAGAATGTACTTGGGAATTATTTCTCAGATGAGTATTACAAAACTCTGTTAAATGGGAGAAAAGTTAAGGAAGGAAGAAAGCAATTCACTAATGACAAAATATGTTGCTGTTAGAAAATTTCTTCACTTTCCTGACATTCTAGTTTTGACCTAGATAACAAGAAAGACAATGGTGCTCAGATGAATAATCTAAAGTCTAAAACTCCAGACTTGTTCCTGAAGAAGAACATTCTGCAATTAACGAACAGCCAGGAAGATCCAAAAGATTTCACTTTTACAACAAGCTGTTGCTTTAAGAAGGAACTGGCTCTGTTTTAAGTGCAGGGGATCTGCAAGTAGAAATAAGCTCAACAGCATGACCGAAAGCATCCATTCTGTAAAGGGCACGGGGAATGAGCCATGGCAACTGCTACGGGGCAACTGCGAGCACCTCCAGCCATCCAATCAGTGCAGCACAGTGTCAGTGTGAGGCCCTTGTAATCTCCAGAGACTGGGAGTGATGATCTTGAGGCCGTCTATTTCCTGCTAGAGGAAAGAATTTGCTGCAAGGGAAGAAGTCAATGGATCCAGGTGTTTGATGTATTGAGAAACAAGGAACCAACTGTGCCGGGCACTTTTGTCATTGTACAGCCTAGGTAAAAATCAGAAACTTGCAATTACACACTGCTGGTGGCATTCTAACCTGAAAAGGCCTCTGACTGTGACAGTTACTAAGTGCCTCTTTCTTCCCTGAATAAATGTGAAACAAGTGATAAGCCAACCTTTCAGACAGTTGTCTTTCTTTAAGGAAACAGTGTTGGGGATGGGATGGGTATCATGTTTAATTACTTTGATATTAGACCAGAAGGAGTAAAAACTTTCTCACCCTAAAAGGTGTTTCTGTAAATGTGTTGGCAAAGTTAGAATATGGGTGAGATTTGTGTGTGTGTGTGTGTGTGTGTGTGTGTGTGTATGTGTGTGTGCTAAAACTAGGACAAATTGTACATTTTTTAGGACTAAATCTCTGCAGGGAAGTAGATAGAAAACATGAGCAAATTTAAAATACACTGGTTCTCCCTAACTAGTTTCCTTCTCTCTGGGCATACTAGCACAATAGAAAATATCAAAAGAAAAATGTATTATTATAGTCCTTCTATATAATTACTAGGTGGTATTTTTAATAATTTATGAGCCTAATTTTTGTAGGTAGGTATATGTAAAACACAGTAAATATACAATGTGGTTGGTATTCTCTATGGTTTTAATAGAGATTTCATAATTTATTCTCATGAGCAAGAAGGGGCTACTATTATACATAATTATATAACATATATTTGTATATGGTATCTATGCAATCTTCAAGAATGGCCTTCAGTGTTCTTCTGAGAAAAGACTGAAAACTTTGTACTTTAAGAGTTTTAAAACCCAAATTCCTCATTTGTTTAATGGGGTTAAAGCACCACTGTTTTGAGTTCAACTGCCATTAACATTGTCAAACTTGCATAAAGTGATTAGCATGTGGGATTTTTTAAATGATGATATCACCATCAACAACAAAAACCAGAGCCATCAGAAGCAGCCCTAGAAATAAGACTTTAATTAAACTAGTGAGCTCTGCATTGTGTCCCACATGCATAAACACATGCTTTTGAAGACTTGGACACTTAATTATGCAGAAAAACACTAGTACTTTAAATTGGCCAAAGTTGCAGTTAGAAATACATGCAGTAGAACACGTGCCAAAGAAGATTATTTTCCCAGTAAGCTCACTTAAGAAGTTTATGGTGATTCTCTTAGGAGATACCCACACCCAGGCTTACATATATCCTTTGCCTCTCCCCTCCTTCCTTCCAACACCATTGCTTAAATATTCACTAAGCTTCCTTTGAGTACATCACACCCTTCTTTCTCCCCTATGAAGACTCAATATTTCCTGAGTATTGTATTTCTGAAAATATTGACCAGAGTTGCATCACGTCCCTGTAAACTCTGCGGAAGTATCTGGGTTAGCCATCCTTCATAAGCAGCCAGGCACTCATCAGGGTATCACTTCATGTACTGGCTTACATTGTCTGCTTTATTGTGTCAAATTTGGAAGAGTAACACAAAATGACGAAATAAGAAAGTATCGTGTAGGTGGTAAAGTAGCTAATGCTTTTCAAAACTTTCCCACATTTCACATCATGAATTGTGTCCAGCCTGTGGGGGAAGTTAATGACTTTCTTTGACACTTGATAGTCATAGTATTCCAAAAACACTCGAAAGCAGAACTTCCTGGTTCTTTTCGAAGAAGGAAAAATGGTGCGTGGGAACTAGGTGTTACTCCCCTACTTTCAGTTTGATCATCAAATTATCTCCAACTTTGGTAAGGTTGTAGTCTAGTGATTTTTGATATTTGCTTACTGTTAGGCTCTGGGATAACTCTGAGTATTTCTCCTTCTTTCAAACAAGTAAAAAAATAGCCATAATTCATGTTTGAGGAGAAGGGCATGGACTATTTAGAAACCTGTGTACACATACTCTGACCTGGCCCATTTCAAAATTAGAGCAGAACTGGGGAAAACTTTTCATGTGGGAATGAAAACCACTCTATAGCACATGGACTTAGCCAGGAGCCTGGGTAAGACGAAATATTAAAATTGCATACCTTTACATCTCTGTCCCTATATCTCTACTTGTCCCTCTGTCAAGTAATTCCTTTTATAGAAGTCTACTTTCCATGTCCCAGTCTTGCAGGAGAAAGAGTTAGAGTAACAGAGAAATACAGAATAGAATAAGAAAGGCTACAAGCTCCAGGTCACCTGAGATAGCCTGGGAGAAGAGCGTGTCAGATGAGAACCTAAGACAGCTCTCTGAAACTAAGCAAGAGCAAGCTCCCGAGCAATTTCACTTCCCCCAGCAAGGCCTAGCCCTAACTTTGTGGCATGAGCCCCTGGGCTGCATTTCCGGCAACCTCGGGCCACAGTCCCCAGGGTAGGAAGCAAGCAGCAGGGCCACAGACCAGCAGAGCTCAAGGTCTGCAGGGGAACTTGCAGCCAGGGCTGGCCACTGCAGTTCCCAGGCTTCAACCTCCTGCAATGCTTCCTGCGACTTCTGGCACTAGGGGCAGCAGCCCCGACCTGTTCCAGGTTGACCTAGTGCCTCCAGGTGGGTGGTCTCATGTTTGTCAGGGATTTGGGGGGAGGGTACAAGGTGACCCTGGAGTCCTTCTGAGACTAAGGGCCACCAATAGACAGTTTGTCCTGGGAGCCACCAAGACCAGGGTGACTTTAAACGGGGCTTCTCTACTTTTCTCACCACTGTAAATCTGAAGGACTTTTCAGCCTTGTGCTGATCCGATGGAGTCCTTAATCCAGCAGGTGTGAGTGCACTTCCTATCCCAGCAGCTTCCAAGCCCTGCGTGTGCAACTTCAGCAGAGCTAGAACTTTCCCTGAGTGCTCCAAGAAGTGCCCGGGCCTTTTGAAAATCACTTTGCACCCAGCTTTAACACTAGATCTCATCTGAAATGTATATACATGGAGCAAAATGCCTGGTTTGTAGCATCCTTGTCCGTTCTCCAGCCCCAGGCCAGTCTGTATACAACCTCCCTGGAGCCAGGAGCTCCTAAATGAGAAAAAGAAAAGGAGTTCAATCTGGTTGACTATGTAAGTGAGTTTACATTTTTTCAAGTGACAATTAAGGTGGTTGTTTTGAGTTCCTTTTAGTTTTATTTTCAAATGAGTTTGGGGATCTAAGAATAAGCATTAAAAAACTGTTAGCTTTGGTAAAGAAATTCCACCAGAATATTAATATTAATATAGGAGATATTCCTGGTGAGATATACAGCAAGAAATTATAGCCTGAAATTAGTTTAATTTACTAATCAGAATTAAATTTCACATAGCATTTTGTTTTATTAACTAATTTATTTATTTCAGGTAGGGTCATTTTGGCTTTAGTTGCTTTAGTTGCTTTTATTAAAAGTTGATATGTTTTTAATAAATGTGAACAGTTGGTTAGTTTGGTTTTTTTTTCAGTTAAGATGGGGAATGTATTTTTAACACAATGGAAGATGGTCTGGGGCACACTGGTACCAGTGATGTAGGAACACTGCACCATTTTAAATGCTGGACACTGCCCTTTGTCACCACTCTATAGCTCAGGTTCTATGGCAAAGTAGCCTCTGCAAGCAAATAGGCAGAAACAACCCATCTTTTGGACCTTGAACAGGAGACCTCTTTTGTAATTTCTGTTTAACAGTTGAGTTAAATAGATTATGTTGGAAGATGCCTTTTGTTTCCCTGAACCTCACAGGAGTGTCTAGAGACCATGGTTATTTGAGCAACGTGAGTAGACTGAGGAAGCTTTCATGTCTTGCTGAATATTCTTGATCCTCTGTGTGTTTCTCCTCATCTCTTTGGTCCTTCTCAATATGGTACTTAGTACTTGCCTCAGCTGCTTCCTTATGGACAGGAAAGTCTCCCCTCCCCCACACCACAGTGAGTAGTATTTTTAACTTAACCTAGGCCCAATTCATTAATACAAGCAGTCTTGTAAGTAATCCAGTTCTCTTTTTATTAGTTAATTTTGTTTTTCTACAATTTTGTAAGTGTATACAACACATAGGGCCCCGACTCATCCTCTGCCTCCTTTGTAGGGACCCTGTCACCTCCTCCCCAAATCTCACTTCTGTGTTCATGTTTACTGCTTTTATTTTGTGACCCTCAGAGATTAATCAAGTCCCATGGAACCATGAGTTTGAAGCTATCCTTGGTAGCTGGTCACTCAGTAGTAGGTACCCAATTCAAGACAATGACTCCTGCCTTTCATAAGGAGGAAGGGCTCACAGGGCCTCCTAACCTCTTGATCCTGTTTATGAAGTGGAGATTATGTAAGACTTTTTCCTCAGCACAAGATTGACTTTAGCTTAATATGTTATGGGAGGGGGGGGTGCTCAGTTAGTTCAACTGCATCCCTTCTGTGAAGAGAAAACTGCCGCACAGGAGTTACTTCCCACACAAGCAGTATCAGAAGAAGGTCATTCACTCATCAACTCCACAGCCACCATGTGTCTCCTCACTAGAGCTGTGTCTCGAGAAGTATGAAGTGGTAAACATGCTTTGACACTCAAGAAGACATTAGTACTTATGAACACATTCACACATCCTGTCATCAGAATTATCTCCACCATTATGTATCTAGTTAGCCCTTCAGTGGCAGATGGCAAGGTTTATTAACCAGGACTGGAGCAATGGTCTGACCAGTAGACAAAAATCAGTGAATGGGAGTTGGATTTAAAATATGTCTTTTGATTTATATTTAACTAAATGTGATTAAATAATGTCAAAAAAGGGATCTTGTCTCTGTTTCATCCTAAAGCAAATGTTTTTAATTAAAAACAAAAAACAAAAACAAAACAAAAAACTGTTAATGCCAGCCTGAGTTCAAGGCCAGCCTGGTCTATAGAGCAAATTCCAGGACAGCTATGGCTGCACAAAGAAACCCTGTCTTGAAAAATAAAACAAGCAAACAAACAGAAACAAAAAGAAAAATAGCACACACACAAAAAAAAAAACCCAAACCGAACCAAACCAAAATCAAACCAAAAGACCAAAAACCTGTTTTACCTTCCTTCAGAGCTACTCATTAAAGTCCAAATGATTCATCCCATACCTTCAAAAGTTTTAGTTGGCTTTATTCATTATGCTATCCATGTGAAAACAGAAAACATTAAAGATTAGAAGCAGTATGTGTCCCTACTTACCATGTGCTCCGTGCGCAGCCACAACTTCTATAGAGCACAACTGCCTATGTCTGTCCCTCTGCATTCAGAGGGTTCACAGCTTTCACCAGCTATAATCTGGGTTCATCCTACTAAGCGAACCCTTGGTCCCATCCTGGTACCAGGCAAAACTTGATTTCTTTAGAGTAAGGCTCCAATTAGGTCGCTTGGTCTGAGAATTAAAGAAGAAAATCCCTTCGGACAGTTTTCACTGAAGTGTGAAATAATTCAGTAATGTGTAATCACCAAAGAGGTGAGGCCAAAGCATCAAGATGTTAGGGTGACTCTGGAGTAGCAGAGGGACTTGTCTCCTGCACACAGGCTAATGAGCACTGCCCACCTGTGATGCCTCCAGACGCAGACTGTGTCAGACCCAGCTTCTGACTTACCTTCACCGTGATCATGGGTAACCCTTGTTAGTCATTTATTAAAAAGCAAAATCCAGAGAAACAGTAACATACATTTGGAAGTTGAGTTTGAGGAGTAAAAGAGGACATGCAGGTGAGATCCTCATTAGGGTGGCGTGGATGTTTCTTTAATTCTTAGATCCTTGTGTAATAGTGCTGTGTGTAGCTGTTTCAAAAAAAAGATTTTGCTGGGCATCAGAGCTCAGGCTGTTAGTACCAACCCATCGTAGGCAAGGCATCGTAAGGGGCAAGCCTGGGCTACATAAGCGATTTCAGGGCACCAGAGCTTACGATGAAACCCTGTCTCAAACAAATAGAGAAACAAAAACGTTTACCTAGAGAAACCTGAATGACAACTGATGACTAAGCAATTTGAGAGCTGGGAAATTTAGGAGGCATGACTTCCTGTGTGAGATACCGCCATGTCTGTGGGAAAATGCGTGGTTAGCACTTCTAGGAAAAGAAGCAGAGGTATCCACAGTGAGAAGAACCAAGAGCAGATGGATTCAGAGAGTCTGAAACTGGAGCAGTTCCCACAGAATTCAAGCAGAAATTTAATAGGTCAAAATGAGCGCGCGATCCACTTTCCCTCTTCACAGAATACCAGTTGTGACCCAGTTTAACTCCTGTATAATATAGGTGAAAGTAAGTTTCAAACGCTGTGGAATATTTTAAACGGTTTGAAGAGGAATAACCTGCTTTCTCAAAATATTTACTGCAGGCTTAAAAGCACTTCCAATCAAATACAGGAATGGTAGCATAGGCCTTTTGATCCCAGCAGGAAGGAGATAGAGGCAAGCAGGTCAATTTGAATTCATAGCCAGCCTGGTCAACTTAGTGAGATACAGGACAGCTAGGGCTACACAGTAAAACTCTAGTCTTTTATGAAAATCCTATCTAAAGTAAGGAATATGTTATGGATATTGGGGGAAGGGAGGGTAGTTCAGTGCCTCAGAGGGTAAAGCCACTTGTTACCAAACCTACTGACCTTTGTAATATCTAGAACCCACATGGTAGAAGCTGAGAGCAGACTCCAGCGGTTTTCCTCTGTGCTTTACACACATGGACCATGGCACATGCGCACAGTGTACACATGCAGAGATACAGTATACATCCAAATAGCCTTATGCGTTCCCTACCTGCTGGGTACCAACCTGTCTGCTGTGGGGCTCAACACCATAATCGCTATATTTGGATCCATGAATAACTTGAAATGTTGCTTTCTTAAGTTGGAATATGTCATAAATATATGTTGGAATATGTCATAAATATAATAAGATAACAGCTTTCAAAAAATACAAAAGTAAAAGGTATACTGTCCCACCAATTTTTACATGTTAAGATCACACATTGAATTGATTGTTTTAAATAGACATATCAAGCAATTCATCAAATTAAGCTCCTTCCCTCCCTATACCTTATTTAACATTAAAATGAAAGCTCATTCATTTTAAGTGATAATTAATTCTTCTATTTATACTCATATGTTTGGGATGATTATGCTGACGCCTGTATTTATTCATATCGATTCAAATGTGGGATCTGCACACACTTGACTGAGCAAGGTTTTACCTAGGTTTAAATGCAATTCTTTTTACATCTGAAATGATTAACACATATTTTATGGGAATGTCACAATAATTAAAAACAATTCTTTATGCAAATTGTCTATATCATGCATAGCAGTTGCTTAGCAAATGGCAAATATTTCTTTGATTGTTGGATAGTAATCAGCTCTCTTTTATTATTTTAGATAAATGTGTTTATCTAGCTCATTTTCAGTACTTTGGTGCCATGTCATATGAATCTGAGGACTGAGGTCCTTATATAATATTTTTTCTTGTTCTCCATATTAGTTTCCTTATTATTTTGTTGAGCATAATAATTTCTCAAACATACAACTCAAATGTTCAATAAAAATTGAGCTTCATAAAATGTGTGATCTGCCACCAAAACATGGTGCAGAATTGTGGTTTATACTCAAGGAAGATAGTGAACATGTAAAGTTTCTTGTTTGGTAATTCAATTATATTTAGACCATAATTTTAAAAACTGTAGTTTTCACTTGTTTTATTTTTTTATTTTTTTAGAAACAGACTATACTGTATTTTATCACCCCCTGCCATGTTGAAACAATGGGGTAGTATCAATTGCTTTAGAGTTTAAGAACATTGGAAATATCTTTCTAATGTCAAGCTTCAAGCTTCAAGTAAAAAAAGCAAGTGTTGATAAAGGGGTACAGATAGGTTCAGATTGTTTAGATAATACCCCAAACAATCTATTTCATATAGGGTATAAAAAATAAAACATAAAGTAGATTTTTGAAGACCAAAAGGGTAATAAATATGTTCCTTAAGGCAATTCTCTTTTTTTTTTTGAATAACATATAAAAAATTAGAAAGGATTACAATTTTGAGAAGAAACCAGGCCATCTTTGCTGTTTCGGCAGTGAGAACAAGACTGTTGAGAAGTTACCAAGTAGAATACATTCTTTCTGCTCTGCTGGGGGAAAGCAGAAGATCTATCCAAGTTCCTGTTGTGTTTATTTTCAGTTTCATTATTTCACAAGTCCTACTCATCATTAATTATTTAGTGCATGGCATGAGTTTTTACCCCTTAGATATTTCCAGACACTTAATAACCCCTCCATATATATATATATATATATATATGTGTGTGTGTGTGTGTGTGTGTGTGTGTGTGTGTGTGTGTGTGTATATCCCCTCTCTCTTCATATATTTAAAAGGATATTTCAAGCCTTGGAGAATAGTTGATACTGTGTAATTGATATGTTGTGAGTAGGGGAGTATGTGCATAGCCATATGGGACAATCCAAAAGGTGACCTATATTTTCATCTCTGATGATGAAGACCTGAAGCATTTGAACTCAGATTTCCAGGGCTTTATTCCTTCAGGATTCTGTCCTCGAAACTGTATTCTGTAACAGATAGGTTTCCTATCACAAAGATGCTGTGGTGTACTAAGTCTTAAATATATGCTTGTTAGGACACTGCGATCTAAGAAATTCTGCGACTAATGCTGCTTCTACATTTTCCTCTAAAGCAGTGTGTCAGGATCATATTTGATTATAGATACATTGCTACTAGCCACTAGTATAGAAATACATTATTTTCTGCATAATAATCTTTATTAAAAGGCAAATAGTTCTTTAGTGGAGGTTTCTTTCTGCCACAGATCTGAGGCTCAGCTGCTGCTGTTTCCTTCCGCACAGTGCCCATGGTGCTATAAGTACACTTCTGATCCTTTCTTGTCTGTCACATTTTGAGTGAGAGGGAAGGAAGCTTAAAATAGAACTGAAAGCCAGAGTGATACTAGGGTAGTGGGAGCAGGCTGACTGAATAGGGCACACACACTCTTTTAGGGCTAAGTCCTTAGTGACGAGGTCCAACAAATCGGAGTGCCAGTGGGATGAGCTAGAGACAAAGAGGAGAATCAGAAGACAGTGGTATGTTAAGGAAAATGAGGTCTGAGAATGAGAGGAAACAAGGGAAGTACATCAGGGACCCTGAGTATGAAAAAGCATTTGGGGATGTATGCTTATGTAGGTGATATTTAAATAACATGCAAGTACCTCAACCCCATCATGAACTGGATTTTGGAGGGATTTTTCATATTAAACTATAAAAACCTGCCGCCTTGTCCATAATCATATATGTATCATATATGTAATCTGTAGCATACCATCATTTAAAAATGTGACTTCATTCCCTAAGACATTCTAGAATTAAGGACAATCTGACTAGAGTGGCCAGAAGCAGCTTGTTTCCTCGTTAGACATGTTCATCACTAAACCACATGTTTCAGGAGAATATATGGGCCATGAAGTGCCTCTCAAGTCTATTATTCTTGCAGTCTTTTCCTACCTAAAATAGCTGCAACTAATCACTGCAATAAACTGAGGAAGATAATACATTTTATATTTTGTAGGTTAACTTAACAGGCCATGTAGCAGCAACATGATACCACAGTAACTTTTATTACTTCAAATAAATAGAGTGGATACTCCTTCAAGGAGGCAGAGGATTCTGACTCCAGTTCTGTCAGGATAACCACATTCACAGATGCTGATCAGTCAGCCAGGAAGAATGACAGAGCTAATTACATTCTTGAAAACGGATACAGTTGGAGTCATTTTCTGAACCTCTATTTTTGTTTGTTTGTTTGTATTTTGAGTTCCACATTTCTGAATAATCTCAGAATTGTGGTATTTCCTCATTTGGCTAATCTTTTCTAAAGTGTTTCCTTATACATAAAAAATCTTCCTCCACTATGAAAAGAACTTAGAAGAAAGAAAGGAAGAATACCATGATGCCTTTAGTAGCAAGATAACTTAAGCCATTTCTCAATAGTAAATTAACACAATGTGATAATAATATTTTAGTTATTTTTTACGCTATAGGTAACCTCTTACTATGACACAATTTTATCAATTGCGGACATGTTCCAGGGCAAATAAATACCAAAAGGATAGACTTGAAAGGCAAATGAGATCTAGTCAACTGTACTATTTAGAATGTTAGCACATTTTACTTTTGTTTTTCTAGAATATATGAAACAGGAACATAGCAGAAAACACACAATCACAGGATATGTTATGAAACACCCATAGTCTGCATTGTTCAGGTTTTAAACTTCATGTCTTTTTTAAAATTTAAATGAGGTATTTATTGTACTGGTCCTGTAAATAAAATTTAGAATCTTGCTTATGCTAGACACATGCTGTAGCATTGAGCTAAATCTCAGTCTCTCTTGTTTGTTTTAGTGGGTCCATCTTTGTAGCCTTAATCTAATTAATATTTGTTTCTTTAGACATTTTTTCAGTTTCCTTTGTGTGGCTGTTTGGTGAAGTATCATCCAAAATCAGAAAATCCATAACAGCTTATCCCTCCCCCCAAAACAATAAGCCACCCTTCATATAAAATTGGGATCCATTAATCTAACTATGATGGAATCCTTATTAATATAGGAAACACGTTTGGCATTTGAACAATACTGACTCTGTCACTAACTGACCGTAACCTCTTGCAAGCATCAATCCTCTCTGATTCCAAGGAGGATGTATGATGATGACATTCGTTATTCCTGATGATGCTTGATTCAAGCTATTGATTGAATTGATACAGCTAAACAGAAGAATGGGATAAAAGTGAAATGGCTTCAGTAGATTTCTGGAACTGATATCTCTGATAAAAAAAAAATGGACTGAAGTCTATAGCCTCATATGGGATACTTATCCATTGCTTATTTATTCTTCAAGGATCTATCTATTTATTTTTAATTTTTATCTTCTTTGTTGGACTGTGATCATCACGTGCCATTCTTACACGAAACAAGAATGGGGCCATATAAGCATTTCTGGTTCACTTTATCATCACCATAACTCAAATCACTCACAGTCTTATTCTTGCAGAGATCCGAATTATTAAATGGTGAGAACTAGTTACTAGGGGCAAGTAGCAGCCGAGCGCTTCCTCCTAAGCCTTCTGATGCATGGCTGCTCTTCCGAGAAAGTCACCACTCCTTTCTAAGGGCAGCTGCCAGCACCATCCCCTGAGGGCCATACTTCATCAGCCTCAGTCATCTCATGACTCCTTCTCTAGACTTGCCTTAACCAGCCCTTTTCTTCTTAGTCTTGGGTTTTCTGTTTTAGAAGAAGAGCATCTGTGAGATGGTTAAATGAGTAACGGAACTAGTAACCAATGCTGATGACCTTGGCTTAGCCTCTGGTGACCTGAATTTGATTCCTGAGTCCTACAAGGTGGAGGAAAAGAATAACCTCAAATTGTCCTTGACCTGCACATGTACCTCCCTCCAAAAAAAAAAAAGGAGGAAAGGAAAGAATAATGAGTAATATCCATCAAATGATTTTAATTTTACATATACTTATATTTAACTTTAAAAATATATATTCCTTATATGAGTGCTATGTAATAAGGCCATTTTCATGTAAATATATATTGCCAATTAAATAACCCCCACCACCCAATTTGCTTTTCTCTTTCCATTTCCTCTCCAGTGAGTTCCTTTGCTCCCTAAAATGATTCACTTCTATTTCCACGTTATGCTTATACACATGATTTTATGTATCTATTTAAAATCTAGAACCACATACAAGAGAAAGCATTTGATATTTGTCTTCTTAAGACTAGTTGAACATAATAATTATTACAACCAGTTGTGTCCATTTTCCCCAAAATGACATAACTTCATGTTTGAAGCATTCAAGTGTACATATTGGAAATCAAATGCAGTTGAAAGCATTGTGGCTAAAGACAGGCTGTGAGTGTGTTAGCTATCTCTTTCCTCGGTGGCACTGGTGTTCTTACAGTCACAGCAGAACTTCTAGATCACAGAAAGTCCCTTTAGGGATCAGGATTGGAGATATACTCTTCAGAAGTGCCTACACATGTCACACACACACACACACACACACACACACACACACACACACAGAGAGAGAGAGAGAGAGAGAGAGCGAGAGAGACAGAGACAGAGACAGAGACAGAGACACAGAGACACACAGAGAAAGAGACTAATGTTCTAAAGGTTTATCTCTTCTAGGTCTTACAGTTATGATTTTGTAGGTGACGGATTGAGGTATAGGAGGTTCATTGTTTGCTTCATGTCATATAAGTTTGCAATGCTAGAACTGACTTAGAATCTAGAAAGCTTGAATCCAAGACCTTGACCTGATTATCAGTTTGTCTCTGAAATATGCTTATTTCATTCCCACCCAAATACATACCCATGTTTATACCAGGAAGTTACTCTGCCCATCTGGACTTCTCAATTTTTCTAGTAATTAGTACTTGTACTAGGAAAGTACTTGCTGTACAAGATGATATTGTTAACTAAATGAACATTATCACAGGAACACTCTTTACAAGAACTAATAAACATAGCTTCCAAATGATTATTACAAAAAGGAAAGTTTTGTTTTCTCAAAGTGCTTGTAAGTGAGTGAGGTAGCAGAAAGAGCTACAGTGTAATGCTAGGAAAACGTGTTTTTAATGATGGCCATTGGGGTATTTAAAATCATCAGAGCTGTAATACAGATGTGATTAAAACACGCTGTAAAATGTTAGCAATAAAGAGTCCTTTAGAAACCCACTGTTTCTAATTTGCATCTGCCTAATGTTTGGCATCCTCAAAGGAATTTCCAAACCCCTACTAATTGACTCTTAGAAAATCCTTCTAATGTATCATTTGCTTTGACTCAATGGGAAATCTAAACAATGATCATTTAAGCTATTTAATCAGCATTGTTCTACAAACACTGAAGAGCAGCAGCAAGCATGCTGCATATGTGTCTGTTTAATCAGAAGGCTTCAGGGCAGGGGCAGAAGGAACTAGAGCTAAAGAAGTCTTCAGATAGTGTACTAGACAGAGAGCCCTCAAATCTGATAGTGTGCTAGACAGAGAATTTAAATCTAGTGGTATGTGCTGAGCAGATCATTTTCTTCTGGACCCTGTGAATACGCCAGGTTAAATGGCGAAGGAAGATTAAGGCCAAAGATGGAGTGAAGACGGCCAACAGCTGCCTTTGAATTGGAGACCTCTCAGACACTGTCTAGAAGGGGCCAGTGCAATTACAATGTCCTTAGGAGCACAAAAAGAATCAGAGGACTGGCTGCCTGGAAAGGGTTTGAGCAAATATCTCTGACTTCCAGGTTGAAGGTGGGGCTCAGAACCGTGAATGGTGAAGTCTTCTATAAGGCAGGAAATGAAGTTAAGTGGATTCTTTCCTAAGGCCGCCAGAAAGAACTTACCCCTGCCCATTGCTGATAATAGGCTGCAAGACTCCTTTCACTTAGTAGAGCAGCTTTGAACATTTGTGTCACTGCTCCATATTTACAAGTGTGTGTGGGAACAGTAGGAAGCTGAGGCAAATCTCTCCACAGCCTTGCACTCTACAAAGAGTGTGGAACCAATGTGAATCATAGACACAACCTGGCTATCAGGCATTCAAGTTCCAGTCTGGCTACAAAACCGAAGCACGAGAAAGAAAATAAGCTTTGATAAGGTATAAAGAACCGATCAATGAACCTCTTAGAGTCACTTTGGCAAGATTCATTATGGAAAGATTTTTATGAAATTCACAGTGTCTTAATGTTCAGATAAAAACAAAGGCCTATTATTCTGGCTGACTTGTAATGTATGAAACCACATGATATGTTTTTTGGATTATATAATAAAAGTAATACATGTATATAAGGGTATAATATAAGAGTATAATATACTAGAATCATCCACTCAAAAATAAATATTGATAACATATGTCACAAATTTTAAGAATATAAATGTTCTTATACATATGTATGTATATATATATATATATATATATATATGTGTGTGTGTGTGTGTGTGTGTGTATTCTTATATATGTCATATTGTGTTTATGGTTTCTAATCTTCAATTTACATTTTAATTCATTATATATTTTCAGAGTAATTGTTAAATATTAAATTTAAAAAATAGGGATATTTGTCACAAATAATATTTATAAAATTTAAATATTTTTGAATTGGCAATAGTTCAACTCAGATTTTTTTTGATATGTGAGGACTTAATTTTTTTTCCAAGACAACTTTACACTAATAGTTGGTTGAATAAGGTGAGAATTTTTCTTAGCCACAGGGGTTTTTTCCTCCTTTCATTTTTGAGAGGCATTCCCACTATGTGCACTACGTTTCCCTTGAGTTTATTGTCTCTCTGCCTCAGATTCCAGAGCACTGATTATAGGCATTGAACACAATTCCTGTTCCCTCGGACAGATGTCTTTATGAATTAAATGAACTACAGTAGTATAGTATGCATGCCAACTTATTTCTTTTTTATAATATATAACTCCCTTTAAAGGCAAGAATTGTATTTTATTATTCCTTTACCTGAAGATGGTTTTTAATATAGTAATTAAATAGTAAATAAAACCATAAATTGAATTGCTAAATATTTTTATCATTACAGTACCTATGGACAATTATGATAATTTACCCTGCTTCATTTCAGAACACTTGATCTAAAAATCCAGATGAGAAACAAGGACCATACAGTTTTAGAGTGCTGGGGGCAAAGGCTAGGCAAGAGAGGAAGAAAAATTAGACACCTACGTGTGACTGTGTGAGAAATTTCACTGTTCAGTAAAAGACATGGCATTGCTTCATTCTTTATATTTCCAGATAGTCATATTTAGCTCTTTATAAATATTTTATTCTACTTATATGTGTGTTCATATGCTTAAGTATGTGAAGGTACTCACATTGCCCAGGAGAGTTTGTATGCCCTGGAGCTCTAGTTTTAAGTGATTGTGAGCCCTGAATGAAAGTGCTGGAAACTGAGGTCAGAGTCAGGTTCTCTGGTAAAGCAGCATGTGGTCTAACCTACTGAGCCATCTCACTGACTCATACATGTCCTTAAAATAGGTGTTGGGGGCATGCACATGTCTGAGTATATGTGAGCATGAGCCTGTGTGCGTGTGAGCATGTGTGTGAGCATGTGTGTGTATGTGTGTATTGCTAGGCTTTTTTTTTTTTACAAATTACAATGTAGCCCAGGATGGCCCCAAACTTATATAGATTTTCCTCCCTCATTCTCCTGAGTGCTGGATTATACATGTGAGCTATTGCTTTTAGTTTATTGATGATTTTTAACTGATTAGAACTGCAAACTATATATGTAATTTTAGGTGATAAAATTTAAATATTAAAATTTCTTGTTCTTATGAAGTAAAATATAAATGTATACTTAGGAAAATATTGAATATTTTTATATAGCTATTTAAGTTTTGTTGAAATGTTATTAATTAGGCAATCATACTTAATAACTGAAGTGAATTATTAAAATCACCTATAAATTAGTGTAGTTGTGGCTTTGTGTCACACACCTATAATCCTAGCATTTAGAGTTGGTAGAGAAAAGAAGACTGCTATTTTCAGACTATCTTGGACAGCATACAGTGAGCCTGTTTCACAAAACAAAGCAAGCAAGCAAAATCAACTTGAAAACATTTATTTTCATATATTCATAGTACTCTGTCCTGAAAGTTTTTATAGAAGAGAAAGCTTGCATAGTTTATTGACAGCATCTTATATGCTTTAGTAGAAAGAAGAAAATTATAAATATTTGTAACATTTATTTCTGGTTCTTCTTATTGTAAAATAGTTTTTTTTTTTTGTCTAGAAGTTTACTTTGTAAATAAGTATACATAGATCTCATGATATTATAAACATGCAAATGTCAGATGTTAATGTGAAAGGCCCATCAGGATTTTCCAATGCTTGATCATTTTAGTACTGGAAAGTTGAATATTCAAAAGTCACGTACAAAATAATACCCAAAGGAGCAACTTTAGTTCTTACGCTGTGCGTTGGGACCAGGTTCATTATCATGTTCTTGTCTCTTATAATTTTGTTAATGTGACGCACATAGTGTGGATATTTGCAGTAGTGAAAACAGATCTTAACAGATGTTAGTCTGAGATCATCCATTTGCAATTATTCCTCACTGAATCACATATTGACTAGACCCTAACATCTTTTCCCCTCACTCACCATCTCTCTTACTTTTTATAGCTTTGGATAAACACTATAAATTCACACTATGGACTTGAGAATTCTGATCTAGATATTTAAGTGTATAGTTTCAAATTTGATATCCTATGCAAGTAGGTGATTTGGTCTTCATTTGACAAAACAACATTATTGAATTGAGGTAGAGTTTGAGTAAAGAAAATGATTTAATGAACTGAATAAAAATATGCATTGAATCTTGTTAAAAATATTATAAGCTCTATGGATTTCTCCGTTTCACATAGGAACGACTAAGATTTTTTTCGTTGCTTCTGTTAACAACAATTTAGGAATTAAGAACCATGAGTAAAATCATGCAGCATGATACATGGCATGAGAAATATTATATTAAAATATTTATACTTCTTCTTATACCTCACTGGACTTAGAATTACCCAGGTACTTGTTTTCATTCTTTTCTAGGCTCTCTTCCTGTAAAATTCAGTACTTAGGTGGCTTTCAAAAGTGGGTCTATATTTCTAATACCTAAGTAGTAGTCTATGTGTAAATGAACCACATTTTCTTTATTCATTCTTCAGTGGAAGGACATCTAGGTTGTTTCTGGTTTCTAGCTATTATGAGTAAAGAGGCTATGAACATAGTTGAATAACTGTGCTTGTGGTATAGTGTAGGGCAATTGTGTTTTGAGATAGAACTATTCCTCATTTTTCTTTTTGAGAAAATGCCAAGCTTATTTCTAAAGTTGTTTTACAAGATTGCAATCCCACCAGCAATGGAGAACTGTTCCCCTTGCTCCACTTCCTAGCCAGCATGAGCTATCACTGGACTTTTTTATTTTAGCCATTCTGACAGGAATAAGATGGAATCTTGCAGTTGTTTTAATTTGCATTTACCTGATGACTAAGGGTATTGAATATTTTAAAAGAATTTCTTGGCCATTCAAAATCCTTCTGTTAAGAATTCTCTGTTTGGCTATTTATTAATTGTATTATTTGGTTTACTGATGTCTAATTTCTTGAGTTTTTTGTATATTTTGGATATTAGTCCTCTTGTCGGACATAGGGTTGGTGAAGATCTTTTTCCAGTCTATAGGCTGCTGTTTTTTCTATTGATGGTGTCCTTAGCTTTGCAAAAGCTTTTCAGTTTCATGAGGTCCCATTTGTCAATTGTTGATCTTAGTGCCTGAGCTATTAGTGTCCTATTCAGGAAGTTGCCTCCTGTGCCAACCAATTAAAGGCGTTTCCCCATTTTTTTCTTATACTAGATTTAGCGTGTCTAGTTTTACTTTGAAGCTTTTGATCCACTTGGAGTAGAATTTTGTGCACAGTGATAGATACGGGTCTATTTGCCTTCTTCTTCATACAGATGTCCAGTGCCATTTGTAGAAGATGCTTTTATTTTTCCATTGTATGGTCTTGGCTTCTTTTTCAAATATCAAGCATCCATAGGTGTGTGGGTTTTTTTTTCCTTCTGGATCTTATTGATCAACCTGTCTGTTTTTGTGACAATATTGTGCTGTTTTTTATTATTAATGCTCTGAAATATAGTTTGAAATCTGTGATAGTGATAACTGTAGAAGTTCTTTCATTGTACAGGATTGTTTTAGCTATCTTGAGGGTTTTTATTTTTTTCTTGTATTTTTAGAAGAGAATGGACTTAAAAGTGGCACCAAAGTAGTTGATGTCTATTGCTATTCCAGGCCAAAAGTGTTTTTGAGAGATTTCTAGTATTTGGATCTCTTGCTTCCCAGAAGTCTTGTTTACTGTGAACATGAGCCCCGGGGGGCTCTTAGGGAAATTCTGTGGGTGCCAGGAGACACACTTGGCTGGTTTGCCATTTCCCTTCTAGTTAAAATGATGAAGGGGTTCCAACCATTGGATGACTCTCATCTGCTGGATTTACATGCATTAAATGTATAGATGTTCATCCCCACTTTGTTTCCATATGTACCTGCTTTCTAGTATGTAACTTTCCAAAGAATTCACCAGTCTTTACACCATCGACTTAAATCTCTCATTTACACAATTGGGGATTAAATTTTTTTCAGAAGGTTTGTGAAAGGTTTGTCCTTGACCCATAATATATTTATAATATGTCATATGCAAGTCTGCACATAGCAATACTCTTGGAAGACATCACTATCACAGCAGTAATTGAAAGTTTGCTTATATAACTTCAAGCTCTTTTGAGAGTTTTAGGTCATGTGAAGGATATTGCATATTAGAAATGAAGGCTTAGTTTACAACGCATTGTTTAACATGCTAGATATGCCAAGTTCATGAAAGTATTTCAGAAAGGAAGAAAAATTATTTGTTCAATGTTATAAAGTCATGGTTAGCTTCCCCACCCCTATTCTTTGTCTTATTTTTCATAACTTTCACTGTCTTGTGTTTTTAAAAGAACTGAATGAATTGAGGACAAGGGAAAGTAAAGCAAGAGACTCCAACAGTTTTCTCTAGTTCAGAAATAACATTGTAGACATGGAATTAGCTGTGTGCTGGATTCGTACTTTTTAATCTCAGCAAATGATCCTGTACTGCTGTCCGTTGGGATCATGCCATGGAAAGAACTGAAATTTTATTTTATATTAACATTGCTTTGCACTGTTCTTTGATAGTTGGACCACTGTTTGACACTAGAATATTTAAGATTAAAGGTTTCTTCTTGGTGTGGCCTTGGATATGTTTCTTAAACATATTAGTTTATTTCTTTTCAAGTTTAAAATTTTATGTTTGAGTCAAAAGCCTGTAATACCTGAGTACTCTAAAAGCATACCATTAGGTTGATGTAGATGCACATTGCATATTATTATCATCAAGTAGGTTTCAATGTAGTTATTTTTAGATGTTGGTCCTTTACAACCAAATCTTAAGACCTTCTCACTGAACGAACTCAGATGACTGCAGTTGTGACAAGGTTGAGATGTAGCAATACATATATCGAGTTAATTAGCAACATTAAGAAATAAGACGAAATAATAAGGTAGGAAGGGAAGACAAATCTATATTAGTTTACATTTATATTTCAAAAATGGAATCTATGGCAAGAGGCCTTAAAATACAGAAATGCGTATATTGCATAGGGAGTTTGGACCACAGGCTATTATGAACATATGCCCACACCTGCTATTGAAATATAATGACACAACTATAGTAGGAATGGAATCCTGTTTAGAATGCTTTGATCTGTTGTTTTTTTCTCTCTCTCTTTGGTTGAAGACGATATGACCTGGCTGGATCATGATATATGAAAATATGGCCTGGCTGGATCATGATATATTTTCCATCACTTTATCAACATAATAAAACTATAGGTAAATGATTTTGAACAGTAAGTTGTCTGAACTACAGAATAAAAATGTAACCATGATACAAGACCTTTCCCAGGTATCTGTCTGAGGCCCAGATACTAGACTATGATCCAAGTTGTGATTTTTGATTTTTCAATTATACACATCTAAATATGTATATGTAAAAATATCTATAAAAGATTTAAAGAAAATTCATTTCTCTTATGCCAAGTTCAGACTTCATAAACATGTATAGTAGGATAATATGTATACTTAAAAATTAATAGAATACAAATATACTTTATTCTATAGCTGCTTGTTAAGGGTATGTTTGCAAACTAAGAGTTGCATAAATTTAGTCTTGATAGCATTTCTGTTAAATGTCTTCAGAACATCAGCCCTAAATTCTGTGTAATTATATGTTTTTCTTAAAATCATTTTTTGATTATGGGAAGGACTTTTCCATAGAGCAAGGACTTTGTGAGATGAATTTTCCTAGGACCATATAAAACCTATGTAACTTTGATCCTGTTGCAGCATCTGCTGTAACACTAACACATTTTAAGTAAGCATTTGCTGATTGACAGTGTAGCCACAGGCTTGTTCAGGTTCAAGAAACTGGGAAACATGAGTTCACATCAAATCTGCCTTTCTATAACCACAAAGCACATAAGAACAACATTATATAGAAGAATGTAATGTAAAGGCTTATGTTTCTCAGCATGTTTCTTATTTAGTAACTTTGTTTGGGTATTTAATTCTGAGATTAAATAGGTATATCCTGACCACTCGTTCCTTTCTTTTGTTCAGTGGAGATCCATGTCCCAAGCCAGGCCATATTTTCTTCAAAGCAAAGAGAATAGATCAAAGTGTACAAATGCTGTTAACTAAACTATTTTCCTTCCACCATTCTCTTTCAGAGCCATTATGGGTAGGTGCATAAACTAGGGGATACTCACTTTTTCATTTTTCTCCAGAATATAAGGCCAAGAATTAATTGGTTTCTCTGCCTATAAAATGAACCAATTGAAGCCAAGTCAGACATATAAAGGCAAGTTTATTAAGAGGCAGCTTTCTGGTGAGTTCACTGATCTCACAGGTGGAGGTCAGTAAATTCATACCCCGAGGGCTAAAGCAAGGGGGGGATTTATGTGTTTGGGGGCATGGGGTGATGAAATGTGAGTTAGGATCTGAGATTATGTCCATATAAGGTAAAAAAAAAAAGCTGAGCCCCTGGGCAGACACCCATAGGTGAGTACCCAGAAAGGCAGAGGCCTACAGAGATCTCCTGTGAGCCCGGAATTTTCTTCTTGCTGATAGGGTTAGGGGAAGAAGAAAAAACAAGGTTTCTTAACTATGTACGCCATGAGCAGGGGTTCCAACCAAACAAGCAACTCCCTCTATTTCCTTTCCTATAGGTTACATACTGCTTTCAGGTGAGACTATAGATCTATACTGAAAAATAGTGCAGAGACAGTAAGGTTAGTATGATGGGAATGTGAACTACTCATCCATTAAACTAACTTTTCTCAGCAAGATTGCTCACATTTTATTCTATTCTATTTTGTAATAAAATATAGTTATTTATAACTAAATAAATTATTTATTTCTCTGGTGACAAGCTAGACTACACAAAATCTTGTAGGTAGAAATTAACCTTTATGAGGACTCAATAGGAAATCATGTTAGTTTTCAAAAAGAAAGAGGTCACCAGGAAAATAAGGCACATGTTCCTTTTGAATCTGAGAAACAACTGTTGTAGAAACCCTGGTAAAGTTTAGTAGAGGGAGAAATTTCACATTATCCAGTAATGGGCTAGTTGGTAATGTGGTTTGAATGTTTAGTCACCCCTGTGACTCTGTGACTCTGTGACTCTGGGTCTTATTCACAACTGCTACACTTATGGGGCCATCTGCCATGTTGTCCTTCAGCACACTAGTTGACATATCAAACTTCCGGCTTCTAGAAGGCTTTCTGATATGGAGGAACTGCAAACTTCAACATGATTTATGCTTCTGTCGGGACATAAATGTGTCATATGTCATGGTATCTCAGGAGCTGGCTCTATCATCATGCTTGTGTGTACTTAATTATGTCAATTATATGTTTCATATCTCATATGAAGTGATATATGTGTGATTATGATACATCAATGTAGTTGATATATGTACAGATTTTATTATAATAGTAAATATAGTCATGTGAAAAGTCAGTGAATAGTTATTGATATTGCTGCCAGGTGATTGAAAACTTACTATTTTATTATTTTAGCTTATTGATATTATAAAAAGTAATTTAGTGTATTTCTTGCATACCATGAGTGAGGTCCTAAGTTCTATCACTACAAAAAAAAAGTAGATTAAATAAAATACTCATAGGACATCTCCATGGGCCCCAAAGGAGCCATCATTAGATAGCGGTAGGGCAAATGTCTATCATTAAGATGGATTACAGGCCTCCTCATTACTACCACTGTGATATTTTTTGTCTAGGAATTTGTGTCAGTTGGAGCCACTGAGTAATTATCCCTAGAAAATGTTTACGGGAATTTTACTGAGGGTACTCTTTCTACTGTGGACACAGATGCCAGTTAGTATGCGAAGGCTTAGTGGATGCTCAAGAGATTCATAGATTGAATAGTGCTTTGCCAAAGAGGCGTGACCTTCTATCAGTTAATGCCTTCTGAGTCTGAACATTGGTTTAAGAGTCTCTGGAGGTTGGAGAGATGACTTAGTGGTTTTGAATGTATGTTGCACTTCTACAAGTCTCTAAAATTCCTTTCAGTAACTCGAGGCATTCTGTTTTCTATACTCAAATCTAGAATTGTTTTATTTATAAAGAAGAAATAGAAACTTTATGGGAATACACATTTTTTTCATTTCATAGACCATCAAATTACCACAATAATTATTGGGGGTAAGAAACTTTGATATTCAGTCTCTAATTATTAATGGTGCCATTTGTTCTCTCCAAGGAAGACTCCCTTATTCCCTACGCACACCAAAAGTTCAGTGCATGAGTCTAATCATAGCCCTTGTAGTTGTGTTCCAAAGGAAAAACAGCACAGTATTTTCATGGATAAACATCTTAATGCTTTGTGAAGAGAGAGTTAGAACATCCTAGACAGGAGGTTAGCTAACTACAGGCAAAGATACTGATCAACCAGTGTCCTGTTTGTGCTTTACTTGTGAGCTAAGAATGTTTTTTACACCGTGAAAGTGTTAAAAGGAGGAAGGGTAGAAGGAAGAATGGGAAAAGAATAGAGGAGATACCCTACGTGGTCCACAAAACTCAAAGTATTTACCATCTAACCCTTTACAGGAAGTCTGCCTGCTGATTACTGTGCTTGTCATAACAGGAAACTTCTGGCATTTGAGATTTGGTGTTGCTAACAGGCTGTTCATGCCATCTGTGTACTTGAAATAACATGTTAGCTTTTGAATAGCTTATGAGTATAACCCTATTGATATATCCAGATATTCAGGTTTGTATATAGCCTTTTCATTCTAATAACCTTTAAAAAGTCACCCCCAAATACTTTTTCAGACTCTCACATTGTGAAAGCCAGGAGTAAGTCCTGAGTACCGGGTAATTTTTGTAGCATAGCCTCCATGTGAGCAGGTGAGCAGCATCAGAGAAAGTTCCAGAGCTGCAAAAGCAGAAGGAAGAACTGATGTAACGAAGAACTGAAAACTAATGGCTGTAGCTGGTGGTCCAGAGAGATGTGAGATATACATACATACGTACATACATACATACATACATACATAGGTATGTGTGTATAGTGTTGACTGCATAAACTTATGCAAATTATATAGGAAACATGAGGTACTTTTGGCTCTGTGAAAAATTGATCCAAAACAGTTTTCTTGGTGGAGAAATATGAGCGAGTGTATCACCATCTAAATACCATTAGAAAGTCCCAGTTTTTGTCTCCTTTTATACAGAGAATATCTTTACAGAGTTGAAATATAAAACTGATTCAACTGAATTCACTGAATGACTGAAATAAAGGTATATGCACAGGTACTGAACTTCCCAGAAAAAAAACAAAACAAAACAAAACCCAAAAAACCCACATGCATGTTCTAGAAGACTGATTGATTAGAGTTTCATGATTGTAGAAAACTGGAATGTTACAGATCTGGAGACAAAATTATACACAGTAATCCATAGTCAACTTCTTTTTAAAAAGTATGTGTGCATGTGTGTGGTATGTGGTGTGTGTGTGTGGTGTATTGTGTGCTTATATGTAGCTACATGTGTGTGATGTGTGTGTGTGGTATGTATATGTGGTGTATCTGTGTGTATTTGTATGTACATATGTTGTGTGTGTGTGTGGCTACATGTGTGTGTGATATGTGTGTGTGTATGTGTGTGTGTGTGATGTTTTTCTGTGTGGCTGCATGTGTAGGATATGTGTTGTGTGTGTGTGTTGTGTGTGTGTGTTCATACAGCTCAGGTCCTCAGTGCACTCGAGTGCATCTACACACTGTTGAATACATTCTCAGTAGATTACTAGTGTTCACCAATCTTAAAACTAAAACTGTCAGCAGATAGCTACAAGCTGTGACTTCTCTGCTTTACTATGATCTGCCTACCTGCTGCCTGCACTGACTTACTTAGTCATTTCCTTGCCTTACAACTTTTTTCCCCTTTTGTGATGATAAAAACTCTGTAATTAAGTGCTTCCTTGTTGGAACATGTCATTCAGGCAACCTGAATCCATGTTCTTAGGTCCTGATAATTCATATTTCACTCAGAACAAACTGCCTCTTAGACTCTTGGAAATGAGAGCTATATTTTGCATTAACGTACATGGTTATAGCTAGATAAATTATCATGACTATAACTTTTATTTTATCAATTTTTAACCTTTTCCAGGGATCTAAAAGGGCCTTGTTTGTGCCAGGCAAGCACTCAATCACTGAGCAACATCTAGAGCTTCTATTTTTCCTCTATTTTTGTCAATAAAATAGTATAGTTTGTAAATTAGAATCCTGCAATATTTTCCCATATTGTATAATGAACTCTTGGGCTGAGATTGGATCTTATTCAAAAAGAAGAAAAGTGCTCATTTGAAGCTAAGATTCTAGAAAAGAACTTTGATTTATGTTTAGCCTTGTTCTTTTGAAAATATACATAATTTTCTGTATAAAAGTGATTGTCAATATAAATTATTGATACAAAGTTCCTTTCAGATTAAAAATTTATTATAGTGCTTTATAAGACAAATGAGACATTATTGAATCCGATAGAATAACTAAAAAAAAAAGTTAATACAGCTTTATTTTATTCTGGGAAACCAATCTATCAGGATAAAGAAAAAGTTCTCCAGGCAGGAGTATCACATGGCTTTTATCTACCCTATACTACAGGTTGTAACAGTGAGATCACCGGATCCTTTAATGATGGCAGAAATAAGCAAGACAGTGATGGCTAGGTCTAAGGTGATATAAATTAGCCTTGTACCATTTCCCAGTAGGCAAAGAGAGGTAGAGTCTTAGGATGTTCACCTGGGATTTACTAGTCAATCCCTTGCTTATAGTTGCTCTCGATGGTGGGTAGTGCTGTTGTATATAAAAAGTGGAAGCCTGTCTAAAGGAGGGACTCTAAATGCAACCACTCTGGGGTCACTGTCATAGGGCTTGTTGGTGATGCAACTATCTTGAGTCATATTTTTACCTGTAAGTAACAGCACACCCATGCTGTTCATGACCATACAGTCACCCATAACTCATTGGTTCACTAAGTTAGGTTTGGATGGACAATTATTATGGTCTTTTATCTGTGTCCTACTTTCAGTGATTGTGTAGGCTTGTTCATAACTCTCCAGTAAGTCATACGACACTGATGTACAATACTTTCATTATGTTTATATTATTAGATTTGAGGCATGGATTTTGAAGAACCACTTTGAGACTTTAATTGCATCTTCAGTAGTAATGTTCTTTGATGATGTTATATATTTGCAGAAATGAAATTTTATATTTCTATGAACTGTGCTCATCATTTATTATTCAGTTTCCCAGTTGGCTAATCTCCACAATAGCACCCTTTCTTAAATAGAGAGAATAATGATATATACTTGATTTAGTTCACTGTGTAAAATGGAGTGCATTGCCATCAGACTACTCAGGATAACTCAGAGATAATTCCTGTTGGATTTGCAGCCTATATATTACTGTAGTATGCATTTCTTAGTTTTAGGACAAAGAACAAATTTCAGAGGCATGAATACAAATTCTACTTACTTTTTGGTTTTGGACTCAATTCAGTTTCCTATGAAAAGGATCAAAGGCAGTACAAAGGTCCCTGACAACTTTTGTGGCTCTAACAAGTTCCCCTCTGAGAGTGACTGTCAGTGAGACCATCTCTACTCAGCTTATGAGTTAAATGAAGGAGTTCAGGAGCTAGTTCAGTGTCAGAGGGCTTGGTAGACACTGGGGCTGAACCCCTCCTTCAATAGCCTGTAAAACCAGTGCTGACTTTCTTCAATCTATGCAAATCCATCTGTGAGACCAAGGATTTAAAGACATAAAGGATGAGACTATTGTCTATTGCTGTAGATAGCTTCAGTTTCAGCGTACTTATATACATTAACACAAAAAAGCAATGATCCTAGTTTTCTGAGTTCAGGAAAACATGTAAATTAACACCAGTAAACACCTACTACATACTAACAGGGCAGCCCTTTCCCAGAACTTTCTCAGAACAAACTTAAACACAACTGCCTGGCACGTACTGTAGATTCTATCTGGGAAAGCATGAGAGCAAGGCAGAAGAACAGCACTCAGCATATCCTTTTACCAGATTGAGTTCTATAGCTATGTTCCAACATTCAACAAGAATCAACATGTTTTAGAAATTAAATAAAATGTTTAACGCAGGAGGCATGATACCATATCTAATAACAACCAGGGAACAAAATGTACTTGAGGTAAAGGGCCCTCTGCCTTTTTCCCTAGAACATCTCTCGCATTTCTCCAAGGTATTGTTTACCATGTGTCATTATTCTGACTCTATTCCAACAAACAAGGAACTGGTACTGTAGGCTGTTATTACTGGTCTGAAGAATGGGTCTTATCTCTGGCTATATTCAGGCATCCTGAATTGTACAGATCATTAGTAAATAACTACATAGTTTGGTTTTAAGAGTCCTAAACACTGTCCACCAGGAGGCTTTATACCACTGTTCCCATCCTACAGACTCATTTCAAACAGGTCTATAAAACACCTGGACAGGATAGAGTTTCTCAGGAATAGATAGTTACGTTAGTAAAAATTGCCTAAAACCTGTTGAAACTGCTGATTGGAACAATCAGCATCATCCACTCTTGCCCCTTGAGAGTGTTATCTAGAATAAACTCTGTTTGGGCAGACTTGTCAGAATTATTTCTACAGAGATCACAGGGCATCCCAGAGGAGACCTGGTGACAGTAGGGGATGTTATTTAGTGGCAGACTGAAGACTCAGAGAATCTCAATAAATAATAATTGAGAAAATTAAAGAACAAATGACTTGAGGGACTTCATCTGGCAGGAAGAAAGAAATGATACTTAGTGCTAATCTTCAGTTTTTTGAAAATTAGCGTAAAGAAGTTATTGACAAAGGACAAATAAAACCTAAATGAACATGACCAAGGTTCAGAGTATTGAAAAAGAATAAAGATTGTCTTCATTTTGGGGTAAAATATTAGTCACTAAGTTTAGCTAACATATTGTATTATTAAACATGAACTTGGTACTTACCTTCTCAGATTCAATGATGAATGAGGAAACAAAGCTCTTCTTTCATGTATTATTCTTAACTTTATGTTATTAAGGTTGCTCAGTGTGTTTACTATTTGTTTGCCAGAGAGGCGCCTGGCTAGCTGTTGACCAAAGATGTAATGCAAATGAACTCAGTATGGGTCTGAGCTCTACAGTGACATGTGTTCGACTCACCTCTGTTCTTTTTCTAGTTCCCTGCATTGCCATGTCTTCTTTTTGGTCACACTGTATTTGAGCTGGTTTTTTGTCTGTCACTGATTTTGCCTTCCTTTATGTTTCCTGTTGGAGAGTAGCAAGCTGTGTACCCTGACGCCCAGCAGTAACTTTCCCCTTGTGTTCCTAACACAGGTCCTTCCCTTAGGAACTGACCTTCAGATCTTTGTTCCCTTTCTACCTATACTTTTTGTTTATCAATCACTTTTTAATTGGAAATATTTTTGACAAATATAGGAAAGATTGAATTGCCTATATTATGCATGCATGTGTTGTGCTATGATAAATGCTGTTATTTATGCATTTTGATGTTAGCTATGATTTGCTGGTATCTGTCTACTGGAATGGTATGTATTAATTTATATCACTTAGTGCATTGGACTTATTCTCTAGGATAGTTTAATATCAACGTTCAATTAATTACTAATCAATTTTCACATTATTATGATCTTCTATATATATCAACACTATAGGCCCAAATAATTTATGATCATTCTACTTTCTATTATAACTTATGTTTTGCTTTCATTTATGAAATTAATTTTATTTAACTTTTTATTGTATGTGCAAAATCTTATAATGCACCTGCCTTTAAGGTTTACAAAATCCTCTCAGTTTTTCATGCTTCTGTGGTTAGCATTCACTCTTAGGTTTTTAAATATCAGTGGTATAATCATCTTAATTTATGTTCATCCTGTTCTCAAAACCCACCTGCTCTAAGCTTGATCAGTCTCAGAGACCACTGAATAGCTCCATCCCGAAACTTCTTTTGGCTACATTTCTTTAATTCCATGTTCATTATACTTTAGTTTGTAGGCATTCTAAAACAGGACATCCTATAAATTTCTGCTTATAATCACCTTTCACCTAAGATTTCTATCTCCCCAGCTATACAGCATAAAGGTCTATAAAATATTATACAAGTTAAATATTGGTTGATAATAAATCATAGGGACATTTATTTTTAATTTTTTTGATATATTTATGTATATGATTTTTATCATTTATTTTAGACAACCAAATCTGCATGCTAATCAATGTCTTTATTTTTACCTAAAGAATTAAATATCAGCAGAATATTTGATACTTGGGAAACAGAGCATCTTAATGTTTTATCAACTTGTTGATGTTCTATAATCACCAGTTTGAGACTATCACGGGAAACAAAATGACAAAATAATATTTAGAGAAAATTTTAAAACATGAAAATTTTGTTCTAGTGACAAGCTAAAATTTATCAAGTGACATTTCATGAAATTGAAGTGATCATCTCAAATAGTAAGTTTTAAAAATTAATCACCCTAATGCAGTAAAATTCAAAGGTGTTTTAATTTGATGTGCACACTGAGGAATAGCAGTATTAAATATTAAAAGGTTGATTGCTATAATTTAACCCTATGTTTCTGTCAAAGCAGAAGACTTTGTATGGATAGTAATAACACTGCAGTTCATAGCATACTGTAGTCTGGAATCTGTGCTGTAGTGTTTGAAGTAGCATGCATTGGGTTTGCATGCAGGACAGTATGGACAGTGCAAAATATGCCTGTCATATGTTCAGAACCAAGTCTGTAGTGAAGCTGCACAGTGTAAGCTAGGAACACATGGCCAGAAACACGGAAGGGTCAGTATGCATTTGATGTGGAATTGAATATGGTTGCCAGGAGTTCAGAAATCTCTTTCTTAACTCTTACCATTTTGTTGCAACCCTTCCTCACAGGGTCCTGACCTACAGCTGGAGTCAAAAGTGTATAAATGAATACATCATCTCTCTCTCACTCTCTCTCCATATATATATGGAGAGAGAGAGAGAGAGAGAGATGATAGATAGATAGATAGATAGATAGATAGATAGATAGATAGATAGGACAGAGAGAGACAGAGAGAGACAGAGAGACAGAGCGAGACAGAGAGACAGAGAGAGAGAGAAAGCATATATATCTCTATATCTATCTATATAGAGATATCTATATCCTACAGACCACGATTCCTGGGCTGCAGTCAGCTTCAGCAGCCTGACCCGCTAACCCTTGTCTCAAATACCTTATCTGTGTCTAGTGGATTCCATACTTCTGCTCCGTGTGCGTGCTCATTTCGCTCACTGTTACCTTTAGGTTTATCCATGTTACATGTAGCCACAGCTCATTCCTTTTCATTGCTGCACAGTACCGTGTTTATAATATCAGTACTCTACAAGAACTTGCCTTTTGAGAACTAACCTATAATTCACTGTAATCTGTTGAAATTGCTCTGAAGAAATTGCACCAAATGTTCTGTTTCCCCTTGTGGTTGACTCACTTTTTCTTTCTTGATATAGAACATTTTATAATGACCATTAAACCAAGCTCAGTTTAACCAAGATTTGGTTTCTTTAAAAGTTTGTTTCCAGTTGCGCCCCCATTGATTCATAAAGCTGGTACCTTATATTCATTAGTCCAGTAGTTTAAAAAAATCGTAAAAATCTTTGGCAGGTGAGATGGTTCAGTGGGTAAATTTTTTTCCACAAAGGACTGAGTTTGGTCCAAAATCCCAGATCTCTGAAAAAATGAGAGAACTGACTTCTGAAAGTTGTCTTCATATTACTATGTGATGGGTATGCTGCATACCTATCACATGCAGCATACCCATGTATACAACACATACATACATATATATAATACACATATAAATAAAAGTTTATTTTTAATCTTAAAATATCTTTACAACTGTTACTAGCATGTATTAAGTATATATAATAATGGGGTTTCATTATGAAATGTTTATGAACTATATAGCATATTTTGATTCTGTTCACCCCCATTCCCAACCCTTCTCCCCCTCGCATTGCCCTCTTTCACCTCAGCAGCTTGACTGTTTCTGCTTCAAACTATTGTGCTTATATCCACGTATGATGTAAACACAGGTATATGTAATGTTACACATATTCATTTGGATATGTTCACATACGCATATAGATATAGGTGGGCTTATACATATGTGCATATGTGTGAGGAGGTCAGAGGCTTATGTAAGATGCTTTTCTCTATAGTTTTCCACCTTACAGGGTCTCTTATTGAACCTGAATCTCACAGGATTAGCTAGATTGGCTAGCCCATGAGTTCCAGGTATCTGCCTGTCTCTAGGCCTGCAGTGTAGGAGTTACAGATGTTAAATCAAACTCTCTTTCCTTCCTTCCTTCCTTCCTTCCTTCCTTCCTTCCTTCCTTCCTTCCTTCCTTCCTTTCTTCCTTCTTTCTTTCTTTCTTTTTTTCTTTCCTTCCTCCCTTCCCCCCTCTCTCTTTCTCTCTCTCCCTCCTTCCCTCCCTCCCTTCCTCCCTCCCTCCTTCCCTCCCTTCCTTCCTTCCTTCCTTCCTTCCTTCCTTCCTTCCTTCCTCCCTCCCTTCCTTCTTTCCTTTTAGTGGTTGGAGCACAGGCTTGCATGCTTTTGCAGCAGGCTCTTTATCATCTGACTTCTCTCTGAAATCTCTTTACAGGGATTTAGCCTTTTCTCATCTAGACCTCAAGATTTTGTGTTACTCATGTCGAACCCTTTTCTTTTTTATTTTAATCCACCCTATCATATTTTCCCACAGTGCTTTCCTTTCGCCCCTTTTCAACATTTGCTTTGAAGCATCCAGCTTTGTTTCAGGTTGGGAATCAAAATATTCCCAATTTCTAATCTAGTTTTACTTTTAAAACATTACCTGGTTGATGTAGCCTTTAGTTTTTAAAGTTTTAACTCTTGTTTTACTCAACCTCCAGTGTTATACTTTGTACTCTGAAGGCCTGTCAGTTTCTCCCTAAATTATTCTCACTAGTCCTTGTATGCTGAATTGTATTTTTTTATTGTGATGATTATTGCTATTTTTATTATCATTTGACATGATCCCATCAAATAAAAAAAAAAGCACTTGGTACTCCTAATATTGACCCTACTCTTATTTATCTAAATGAATGTTAGACTTTTTAGTATCGGCAGGAAAATAGCCCTACTTGTTTTCTTCCTTCATGTATTTGGTACTACAAAGTGACTGGCTTCTCATGCCTGCTCATACAGACTGAGGAATACGGGAAAGACAGGGTAGTTTGTAAACTTCTACAGTCAAGGTCTTGGGTGCCCCTTGTAATATCTTCTGCAAAGACTGGAAACTCTATTCTGATAGAGAGGTTGAATTTGTGGACTTAACTTATTTCTCAGACTCAGCTTTGAGCCTGTTTTGTAGGATCTTGACACAGATGCTCTGGGATGCAGTGTCAGGTAGGAAAGAGATGCCCGAGGATCCTAAGAAACTTGGTTCTCAGTGGGAGATAGTCTTTAGTTTTGTATTTTTCTATAAGAACCTCCTGTGTATATCAATATTAACTTTTCATTATTTTTTTAATTTTAATATTGTTATTGTGTATGGATGTGCATAGGCCACAAGAATAGAAATCAGAGAACAACATATGGGACTCAGTTCTGTCTTTCATGATGTTGGGCACAGAGATTGAATTTGGATGCTTGGGTTGACAGCAGACATTTTACATACTACACTGTCTAGCCAGTCCCGACTTGTTAGTCTATGACATATGATTAACCTACACATCTTTAGTTTTCACTGTTGAGTTCCTTCCTGTAAATGCATTTTGAGGAGTCACATTCATGCAGTGAGTACAGAGAAGGCTCTTATAGGGTGTGTACTGTGTTATATCTCACTAGTTTTATAATATGTATAATTAAAATAAGGATAGTACTGTTTTACAACATTGGTGTCTGCTATAAGCAAATTACCATGTTTCCAAATGGTATATTACAAGTTTCATGTATAATAACCTGCTGTTAGGTTTTCATCTATAAGAAAATTGAAGCCATCCCCCCCCTCTTTTTCCAGGAAATGCAAAAGATATCCTACTGCTACATGAAGAAGACACTGAGGAATGGGCTCTATACTTGAGAGAAATATTTATGCATGTTGTAGAAAGAGAAGCAATCCTGTTATATCCCTTGCACAGATTTTCTTCTTCACATTTGGAAGTGCTAAACTTAAATGCTTACAGATGTAAACTTCTGATATTATCTAATAGTCTACATAAAGACATGACACCAAAGAAGTGTCAGTTTCTGCAGAAGATACTTCACTCGACAGGAAGTATTGTGACTCTGCTTTGTGGGATGGAGAACTCAGATTCTTTCTATCACTTGTTAAGTATCTCCAGAAGGAGATGGGAGATCTCAACAGAGCAGGAACCCGATGACTACATCTCTGTCATCAGACAGATCTTAGACCAAGGTAGGAACGTCAGATCTTTTTGTCTGCTTTTAAATGTTTATTTGCTTATATTTTGCAATGTGATAGCTGAAGAGATAGCTTACTGGTTAAGAGCAGTGGCTACCTGCTTTTCCAGAGGACTCAAGTTCAATTCCCAACACCCACATGGCAGCCACTCCAATTTCAAGGGATCAAACACTCTCTTCTGGTCTCCCTGGGCACCAGGCACACTCATGGTACAGTTACACATGCAAAATACCTATATACAGAAAACAACCATTTTTCTTAAGTTTTGCAATTCAAAATTTTAAAGTTTCTTTTAAGCCTAAGAACAGCTGGTGGTGCGATAAAATCAGGTTATAAATGCCAGCTTGACCTAACAATGTTCTGTCTTGTCCAAAAAAAATGCATTACCATTCTTCATCATCAGCTTCATTCCAGTAAAAGCTTGTCATTGGTTTTAAAAGTGGTTAATATGTACATAGATTCCCTCAGGCAACTTGGATGTGACAATCGTGGTACAAGAAAGCTGTGCTGTGCTGTGAGCTGGTTTGTTTCTAAAAGATAACATCTGGTATAACTGGTGAAGCCTGAACTGCTGCTATCTATGCTCATGCTCTTACTAGCCAACAACAGTCCAAAATCTGGAGACTTGAGTTAGGATCATAAAGCTTCTGTTGTTCTTACAGTTGCATGATGTTTCCTATGGTAGAATGAAATGCTGTGATTTTCATTGATTTTTAAATGACGAATTTGATTTTAAGCACAGAGTCATGACAGAAATAACAGAACACTAGTTCTTATTCATCAGCTAATTGCATTCCTATGCAGTTAGTCAGGTTCTGCCACTAATGACACAAAGGCCTCCCTCTGCAGGTCTCTGCTGTGTCATAGAGTATGCTACATTCAGTTCCATCCTTGGTTTCCCAACTTACATGTGGCCTTCAACTCCCAGCTTTGGGTCTATGGTTTGGCCTCTTACAGGGGAAGAGTGGAGTTATTATTTCATATTGGCCATATCAGATGTCCAGGTAGGATCTTTGTTTTGGAACATACATCTGCATTCTCTGGAGAAGGCCTCACTCACAGGCTATGTCTCCACTTTAGTTCTTTAATGGAACAAAGGTCTCTTCTTCAGCATATGACGATTTGTCCAGCTCAGGTAGATTACTACGCTTTATAGTTAGGGCTCCTCAGAGTTTCTCGAGGAACTGGCAGACTGGCTGTTTCTCCCACTTGTCCCACACCTGCCTGCAGTCATTTACCTTTTGTCCATACAAACTGTGACTGCCACCCATTCCTGCTGTGCAGTTAGTGACATTCATCATCAGGGCAGCAATGCCACCACAATCTGTTGTCTTTAGCTATTCCAAACATGGAGTCTGCGTATGTTAGAGTTCTGTGAATGTAAGGAACACACCTCAATCCCTCTGCTTATCCTCAACATGGTGGTTATCTGTCACTGCTGAACTTTGGTACCATAGTATCTTAAACAGAACAGAGCAAAATAGAAATCCCTGCTTTCTATTACTCCAGCCTTTACAAATTCAATATATTTTTGTGTTTATAAGTATAGAATGAGCACATGTTGGTGTAGGTCATGTGCACATATGTGTGCAGGCCAGATACCACCATCATGTTTTCCTCTATCATGTTTAACCTTATGTTTTTCAGACAGCATGTCTCATTAAATCAAAAATTTATCAGTTTAGCTTGTTGGCCAGTTAGAACCAATGGTCTGCCTGGGTTCACCCTCACCTACAGGGATGGGATAACAGACCTATCCTCCTCTGAACAAGTTTTATATGGGTGCTGGGAGTCCAAACTTCAACCCTCATGTTTGTGACTCAGGCACATTGCAAACTAAGCCATTTCCCAGCCCTCAAATTCAGTATTTTCTAAGCCTGTTTTAGTTACCTGTCATTTCACAGCTACCTTCTATAAAACTTTGCTATTTAAAACCATAAATGAGGATATAAATCAGTTAATAAGGTCCAGGAAGTAAGGTTGTGGCCAGAATATGTAATAAGGCTGAAGTCAAGGTGTCCAGAGTTGTAAATATCTGAAGACTCCCATGCATGCATGCCTGTGTATGTGTGTATGAATATATGTGTGTTTGACGATATGTGTGTGTTTGTGTGTGTTCATTTGTTTTTGTGTACATACATGTGTCCGGGTATATATGTGTGAGTAATATGGGTATGTATATGTTTCTGTGAGTAAGAGTATTTGATTGTGTGTGCATAAGTATATGTTTCTGCATATGTATGTGTGTATGTGTATATGTATATGTTTGACAATGTATTTATATGTATGTTTGTGTGATATGTATGTGTTTGTATTGTGTATGTGTGTTTGTATATACATGTGTTACTGTGTTAGGTTGTAGCTGTGTACATGTCTGTTTCTCTGTGTGTGTGTGAATGTTTGTGTATAAATACACATTTTTCTATATATGTATGCATTTGTGTATGTGGTTATGTGTCTGTGAGCCCATGTGTGTCCATATGTATGTGTACATGTTTATATGTATGTGTGTATGTATGTATGCGTGTATATGTATGTGTGTATGTATGTATGCATGTACGCGTGTATATGTATGTATGTGTGTATGTATGTGTGTGTGTGAATGTATGTATGTATGTATGTTTGTAAGGATAACTTAGAATGGAGCTTTCACAGTTGGTGTTTCTCTTTATTATTTTATCATCTGTTGATTGGCTAAAAGCTACACATAATGGACTACTGAAGGAGGATCCTTGCGAGCCATATTTCCAAGTTCTACCATGTTCAAACCTTTACCTCTTGCCTTGCACTTGAAGTCTAATTTGACTGAGGATAGTATTGTTCACGCTCTCCTTTATTCCACCCTTGTAGATTGTTAAGCATTTTTATTTGTCTGCTGAGCAAAGGATCCTTTAGTAATAGATCATCATAGTAGTTCTGAGGGCGGTGTTCATCACTCATTGCTCTGGATTACTTACCCTAGAAACCTGCTTTCTGGTTTTGTTTTTCACTATTGACTCAAAATTTTTTTCAGCAGTAGTTTTTAAGTTTAAAAATTGAATTTTTGTTTTATCTTTGTTCATGGTTTTATTTTTCAAGAGATAATTGTAAACATTTATGGGGTTGATTTTGACTGTGATGTACTCCCCTGTTCTAATTCTTTCTGACTTCATAGTATCTAATTATTTAATTTGTATCTTTGATAGCTACTACTTCCCTTGTTACTTCAAATTTCCTTTTAATTTTTACCATACTTTTTTTGTTATTGTTCATTCGTTTGGCTTTGAATGCACTCATCTCTTGATCTTGTCTTGCTTTTCTCTCCTTGACACCTTCTACTTCTCTGCTATGAAACCATTTTTAAAATACTACCATCATTCAGTGCACATCAAAAACTCATGGTGAAGGGTTTGACCATAGTAATCTCATATTGGATCTCCTCACCCTCTTTCTCTTCTCCCCACCCAACCACCTCTCAGTACTTTTCCAGCACATTAACTTTTAAATTCTGTAGAAAAATATTATAATTGGAAAGTTATGAGGAAATCAATATAAAGTGCATATAAATTATGAATATCACAAGATACTTCTTCCCCTGAGGCAGAACAGTAAAGATTGATGGCAAATTATAAGTGATTCTTCACACCTGTAATTTCCACTTTCTCTGAATAACTCTCATTGGTGTGTGTGTGTGTGTGTGTGTGTGTGTGTGTGTCTATGTCTGTCTGTCTGTCTGTCTGTCTGTCTAGGTCCCTGTTTACCATGGCAGGTATGCAGATGACAACTCTTGGGGGTTGGAATAGTTATCGTTTATATTTTATAGAGTAAAATCTTCTAGTTACAGATTACACACCAATAATTTGAAGCTACTGTTAATACTGTTTTTCCTATATTCAAGTTTTAGACTTTGAATTTTTTAGAGTAATATGGGTATAACAAATGGAAATATTGAAAAATGTGTGGGAAATATGGAAACTGCTCTGTAGAGAAAGCTGTTGAGCTATTTTCAGTTGATAGCTTCTAAGGGAGGAAGACTCACCTTTTCAGGGTGCGGCCCAACTGGATTGACCATACCATCATACATTGGACTGGTAAGTTAAAACAAAGAAGTAAAACATGAGAAGAAGATGAGAGGGAGTGAGGAGATTGGGTTGGATATGGGAGAAAGTAGTGGAAGGAGTGGGAAAAATAATCAAGATACATTGTATATACATATGAAATTCTCAAAGAATTACATGTGTATTTAAAATGCTGTTGAAATATGACATATCTGTCAGAGATACAGGGTTGGAACCAGAAAGTTGGGCAGTTTTTGGCATACACAGTTATTATGCAACAGATTGGTCTACTAATCCCTACTGTCTGTTTAACTATTCATTTGTTTTGATAAACTTCTTCAGTGGTCAACTACATTGTTTTATGCTTTATATTGCCATTCACATTAAATATGTAAAGCCTGGGTTTCAAAACATAAACAGTAAAAAATAGATACCACAGGGCAGAGATGTGGAATTCAATTCTTCCTATTCATTTTTGCCTCTCCTCACCCAGTGGAGAAATTACACCAGTATAAAAAAACCTTTTATTCGGAAACATGCTGTGATAAAGAGGATAATAAAAATGCCAAGGAAGTCATGAAAATAATTAAATGTTTAATATATTCACACAGACAAAGAAAAATCACAGGAAATTTTACAAAATTTAATGAAAGAGAAAGATATTTAATAATTACAATACTCAGGCAAAGTTTATGATATTAAAAAGTTAAGTAGTGATTCATGTTTCATCCGAGTATTTTATTTCCTTTTAAGAAATTAAGAAAACTAAATTTCCTGTCTCCCTAATTCTCAGAAGGAGACGAACACATATCCATGTGATCTCTCTCCTCACTGCTTTACAGCACACATGGATAGCATTTTGCCCTTCTTCCTGTTCATTTCTTCATTTGACTGTGTCTCTAGAAATAATAGTTTAGAATTTCTAAGTTTCCTACAACACTGTTTATATGATATAAACACATCATATATATATATATATATCAAAGTTATACAAATTATCCAGCATTCTTTTATATTTATACTTTTAATTTTTTGAGAATTTCATATGAGTACTGTTAAATTTTCATGCACAGCTTGGAACAGACCACAGCAGACCAGACGGTTCCATGAGGGGGAGTTTATTCGGGGAAGAGGGAAGAGAGTGAGAGGAGAGAGAGCAGACAAGTAGGGGAGTAGAGGCCGGCCATGACCACCTGAAGAGAGGGAGAAGGGAAGGGGGGAAGGGGCAGAGGGCAACCTGCAGGCATGGGAGTAAGGGGACAAGAGAAGAGCAAGAGAGAGAAGAGGGGGCATGCAGCCCCTTTTATAGCGGGCAGGTCTACCCAGCTGTTACCAGGTAACTGTGGGGAGGAGCATACTTGGCTATTGCCAGGTAACTGTGGAGGTGGAGTCTAGGCAGAATACTAACAAGTACTTTATTTACAAAATTTCTATCCTCGTTCCTCTCTCCAAGTCCTCCTGTGCCCCCATCTCTTACTCTGAAATTAATGACCTCTCCTTTAATTAGTATTGTTGCATATACACTCACACATATAAATATATAGTCACCATTAACACAACCTGCTGAATACATTTAAGTGTTGTTCATAAGCACAAAACATTACACATACATTTGTACATATGCATACACTTGGACATATCTCATATGTATTCTTAAATAAACTGTGTTTAGTGCTGACCACTTGGGATTAGATAAACTATCAGGGGACTTGTCCCTGGAGAAGAGTGAATCTCCTGGTCTTGGCAGTTAATTGCTTTATCTAGAGGTAGGGCCTTGTGGCATTCCCTCTATTCACACTGACATATCAAATGGTGTTGGCATTGTGCTGATCTTGTTTAGGCTATCAGCTTGTTTAGATTTTATTTGTGTTGTTTCCTGTCATTAGTATAAAACACTATCTCACACAGAAGTCTTGGTCTTCTGGCTCATACAGTCTTGCTGGACTCTGTCCATGGTGTTCCCTGAGACTTAGGTCTGCACAGTCTCTTTGTAGATGTATTACTTGGAGTTGGGCAATCCATGGTCAATTGTTCTCTGCATTTTGTCCCATTGTAGATTTCCTTAATGGTCCCCATCTGTTATAAAGAGAAGCTTCTAAGATGAGGGTAAGAGCTGCACTTACCTGTGGGTATAAGGATAGGCATTTAAAATGCAGTTCGAAGTGATACTGACTTAGGACATTGGCAATGGTACCTTTTTTTACCTTTAGTTAGTATCCAGAATCTCAACTGTCTTGAGTAGTTGGTTGGCTAGATTTGCCATACCAAGCATGAAGTCATGCTATTTAAATGAACCTTAAGTCTAATTAGGTGGCTGTTTATTGCTCATAAGATATATGTACCACTATATCTTTCTCATTTGTGGTGTGTGTAGACCTTTCAGCTTGGCAGGTCTATTGATTCTTTTTCTTCCCTTAGCAGCTTGCACAGTACCTTCAGATACTATGAGTGCTAGCCCTCAGGGAAGAGTCTTCCCTAGCTATTTTAGCTTCAATTCCTTCAAACCCTGTATTTAAAAAGTGTATTGTATTCAAGAATGCAGTCTTGTAAAACTAATTTTAATTCTCCTGATGCAATTGTTGTCTCAGAGACTTACTGCTTCCCTCTGATAACCTAAACTTAGTCCTGGAAGCTTCTAGATGCCATGCAATCTAATTTAGGCCTAGAATGTATTCATCTTCTGGGATTCACTGCTGATTAAGCTTACCCTTTCTAGCTCTTTCTGAACTCTGGCTGCCTGGTCAACTCAGAAGTTCTGGCTAAAAACTTTCTAGCTCTTTCTGAACTCTGGCTGCCTGGTCAACTCAGCTGTTCTGGCTAAAAACTCCTATCCATACTGACCAATTCAAACTGGCTTCTTTCAGTTTTTGACTGAATTTCTCTGCTTGGCCTCATACTGCATTTGCCAATATGTTCTAATCTTCTGGCTCCTTCTCATTCTCTGGCTCATTCTGCCTGCAAATAGAAATAGGGTTTTCCAGTAAGCAACACAATCTCAGAGTTCATAGTGTGGTTGAAAATCCTAGGTCCCTAATGGAGGAGCTAGAGAAAGGACTGAAGGAACTGAAGTGGTTTGCCACCCCATAAGAAGAACAATAGTATCAACCAACCAGACCCCCCAGAGCTCCCAGGGACTAAACCACCAACCAAGTAATACACACGGAGGGACCCATGGCTCCAGCTGCATATGTAGCAGAGGATAGTCTTGTCGGTCATCAATGGAAGGAGAGGCTCTTGGTCCTGTAAAGGTTTGATGTCCCAGTGTAGGGGAATTCAAGTGCAGGGAAGCAGGAGTGGGTGAGTGGGTAGGAAGCACTGTCATAGAGGCAGGGGATGGAGGATGGGATGGGGGTTTCCAGGGCGGGGAACCAGGAAACAGGATAACATTTGAAATGTCAATAAAGAAAATACCCAAGAAAAAAAGAAAACAAGAGAGAAAGCATCTTACCACCTTTCCATCTTCTAATGTCTTCTTCAGTCTTTTTCTACAGAGAATAAAAGTTTTCATTTATACTTTCACCCATTTGGTTAGGTCTATTCCTAGATATCTTTAAAGGCTATTGTCAATGGAAGTGTGTCCATTTTCTGTTTGTCAGTATGTCTGTTGTTGGTATTTAGAAAACCTACTGAGTTTTGTAAGCTTATTTTATATCTTATCACATTGTTGATATATTGATCATGTCCAGAAGCATTCTAGTGGAATTTTTGGGATCTCTTCTATATAATAGCATCTACAAATAGGTATAATTTGACTTTTCTTCCTATTTCGATCTCTTTGATTCCTTCTCTTGTTCTAACTAGTACTAATATTGAAAATGGGTAGAGATGGCAGACAGTACTGGTCACTCCTGATTTTAATGGAATTGCTTTGAGTTTTTCTCCATTGAGGAAAAAGACATCTATGGATTCATACAATAGATTAGGGTCTGTTTACTTCAGTCTTTTTAGGTCTTTTATCATGAGAGTATGTTGAATTTTGTCAAATGCCTATTGAGATGATCATGTGACTTTATAAAGTTTATTTATATGAGTTACTACGTTTGTTCCATTGATTCACCTCTGCATCTTCAAGATAAAAGCCAACTTGATCATCCTGGAAAACCTTTGTGGTATACGATTATATTTTGTTTTGAAAGTATTTTACTCAGAATTTTTGCATCTATGCTCTTCAGGGATTTCCTAAGTAGTTTCCTCTTCTGTTATGGTTTTACCTGGCTTTGGTATTAGACTAATGCTGCCTTTATAAAAAAAATAGTTCTAAAACACTTCTGCTTTTTTGTATTTTTTAAAATGATTTAAGAAGCACAGTAGTGATGGTGCATGCCTTTAAGCCCAGCATTTGGGAAGCAGAGGCTAGCAGATCTCTGTGAGTTCAAAATCAGCCTGATCTACAAAGTGAGTTTTAGGAAACGTAAGGGCACACCAAAAAACTCTGTCTCAAAAGATGATGATGATGATGATGATGATGATGATGATAATTTAAGTAATATTAGTTATATACCTCTTTAAAGTATTATAGAATTCCACAGTGAAAGAGTTTGGACCTAGGCTTTATTAGACAGAGCCTTTTATCATTACTTCAATCTTTTTATCTGTTAAGGGCCTGTTCAAGTTGTTGATGTATTCTTCATTTAACTTTAGTGGTTTTACATAAATACAAAAATTTGTCTTTCTTTAATTTTCTAACTCAATGGAGTAGATATTGAATAAAAATTTCCTTATATTCTCCTGAATTTCTTTGGCAGTTATTGTAATGTTTCTCTGTTAATATTGAATTCTGTTAATTTGGCTCATCCCTTTAATTCTTCTGATTGGTTAGGCTAAGAGTCTGTCAATTGATATTGTTTATCTTCTCAAAAAACAATTTTTAGATTCATTGATTTTCTATATTGCTTTCTGTGTTTCTATTTCATTAATTTCTGTGCTGACTTTTATTACCTTTTGCTGTCTATTGGATTTGATTGTGGTCTGTTAATTTTTCATTGAGTTGCATCTTTTTGATCTGTTGATGCAGGGACTTAGATAACATAAATTTCCTTCTTGCTGCTTGCTGCTTTTAGTGTGTCCCAGTTGTTTCGTTGTATTATTTTTTTGCTCCCACCAATTTTAAATTTTCATTCTTAATTTCTTCCTTTATTCATTCATTCATTATTAACTAACTTATTATTTAATCTTCTTGATTCTGTATAGTTTCAAGAGATTCATTTGATATTGATTTTATGCTTATTTTTGCAATGAGGATAGGATGCATAGCGATATTTAAATTTTTAAATATGTTCAGTGTATGTTCTATTTTACAGAAGGAAGCATCCATGGGGTACTAAATATGTTAATTTAGTACCAATTTTACAAAAACAAATGTGAATGTTTTACTGTTTGGGTAAAACATTCTATAGATATCTCTTAGATATATTTGATATGTCATTTAAATATGATATGGAAATTTTTTGTCTAGAAGACTTGTCTTTTGACGAAAGTGGGGTGTTGTAATTGCCTACTATCACTGAATAGAGTTAATCTGTATTTTAAGTTCAGTCGTGTGCTTTCTATGAAATTGTATGTGCCATAGTTTGGTACATAATGTTTATGATAGTAATATCTTCTTGGTTAATTGTTTTTACGATTATAATGAGGTGTCCTTTATCTCTGATTAGTTTGCCTTTGAACTCTTGTGTCAGCTATTATGAGAATTGACTTTACTTGCTTCCTAGTCCTGTTTGCTTGGGATACATTTTCCATCTTTGAGGTAGTCGTGTCTGTCTTTAAAGGTCAAATGAGTTTCTTGTAGACAACAGAAAGAGAATTTTTTTCTTAATCATTTAAAATAACACATGTCTTTTGTTTGTGTAGTTGAGGTCATTGATATTTAATGTTATTATTGAAACATGTATTAGTTGCTATTATCTTTGTTTTTGTTTTACTGTTTGTATTCCTAGTCCTATTTTGTGTTTCCACAATGGTCCCAGTTACATAGTTTCTTAGCTGTGCTCATTTTTCTATTCAGTCTAAACTATTGCTTCCCAAATTCTCTGTGCTGCCTTTTGGCTTGTTTATGTCATGAAAGGTTTTCCTTTCTCCTTCAATGATTGTAGATAGTTTTGCTGGGCATAGTCGTCAACAATAATCATGGTCTTTTAGAATTTGAAGTACATTGATCCAGAATTTTCTGGCTTTCAAAATGTTCAATGATAAACAGCTGTTATTCTGATGAAATTTTACACAAGTCCTAAATATTCCTTTTTGAGGTTTTTAAAACTGACAAAGATATAGTTTACTCCAGTGAACTCTTACTGAGTGTACAGATCACATGATAGGGCAGGCCACATCCCCAGCAGAAGATGGCCTATACAAGGAAACTAAATTTTATTTTTGGAGGGCTTTTTGTGTGTGTCTCAGACTTTGACATTTTTAAAACATTACAGGTCTTTAGCCTATAAAGATATTTCCATATTTCTTTCTTGAATTTTTCAGTTTCTCTACTTTATTTTTAATACACAATGGCTTTTACTTGGTCCACTTTATGTATAAAGCAGTCTTCCAGTGTATTCTAATTGTGTTTTTTTTTTTTTTTAGTTTTTCAATCGCATTTTTTTTTTGTTTTGTTTTTTTTCGAGACAGGGTTTCTCTGTGTAGCCCTGGCTGTCCTGGAACTCACACTATAGACCAGGCTGACCTTGAGCTCAGAAATCCACCTGCCTCTGCCTCCCAAGTGCTGGGATTAAAGGTGTGCACCACCACTGCCAGGCTACATTTTTTTTAATCTTGAGTTTTCTGCATTATTTCTATTATGTTTATGAATTAAGTTTATAAATTCTGGATTGTAGCTATCTTTCATTCAACTACATATTTGTGTTTCCTTGAACATCACTGAGGCATTTACTCTTTTTCCATTTAAGTTCTTTGAGCAGTTTTTTCATCTAAGTCCTTGAATTCTCTGATGAAATTTATGGTTGTTCTTTTAAATTTGGTGCCCTTCAATTCATCTGGGCAATTATTTTTCTTAAAAAAAAAAAAAAAGCATTTCTATAGGACTGCTTGGATCTTATGTTTGGAGTTGCCCTTTTTACCGTTTCTGTTTTTGTGATATGACCTGAGCATGTGGAGTTCTGCCCTTTTTTCCCCCTTAGTATCTGGCTGATGTTTGTTATTAGAATACCTGAGGCTTTACCCATATAGATGAGCTTGTTTGCCTTCTTTGAGGGAGAGTTTTCTTTTATGATCTTCTTGAAGATCTATTCTATGCCATTCACCTTGATTCCTCTCCTTCATTCAATGCTTATAATGTGAAGGTGTGTTTCTTTTGGGGGAGCTGTGATGGAGTTAGTCATTGGAGTGTGAGGACGGGATGGGGTTGATTCTGAAGGGAATCACCAGGAAAAGCCAGTACAGGAGCTGGGTGAGTTGAGCTAAGCTTGTGAGTGTCTGGGTAGTATTTTTGATTATCACCTTGAAAGTTGTGGCCCTTCTTTTCAGGGATAACGAGCTATCTTTTTCTCTGAGAAGGGCTCACTCTGCGTCTGACTCTTCTTTCTCTTTGTTCTTCATTCTGATACCTTTGGCTTCTGAATGGTTTGCTTTCAACAGTGCCAGATCTCTCAGTCATTAGTTTTATTAGGTTGTCTTCATGGCAAATGATGCAGGAGGAGTGGGGGGGGGAGGCCCAGGGGAACAGAATCCAAATATTTTCATGAAGAAATTGAACATTGCAGTTTTATTTATTACCAGGCCCATATTTCAGCTTGTGGTTTCAAAGATGCAGCTTAACCTGATAACCAGCAGTGTAGTATTGCGATAGATTTACTGGGGATATGAAAAAAATGATGATGCAAGCAATAACACAGGAACAATCTCTTAGAAGCTGTTTGACCTTCTCTTGGTCTGTGTATTACCATTAGAAATCTGGGTGTCTGAGCCTCCTGAGAAGTGGGTGGAGAGGCCTCCTGACTTGTTTGATGGCTATAAAAATTTCATTCCATATATAATACACTGTTGGAGTTTGCTCTTCCATTTTGTATTACTTATTTGGAATATTTCTTAAGATTTTTAGAATTATTCATGTTTTTATTTAAGGAACTTTTTATTAATTTAATTTTCTGAGTGCTTGTTTACTTTATTAACTTATTGTCATAAAATTGATATGAATTATTTTCTAAGCAGAATGAAATATTAAACGCTTTCTTTTTGTCTTTCTCCTTTTAAAAAACTGATTAATTTTCTGGAGGTTTGTTAGTCTCATTTATATTCTCAAGTAATGACCTTTTGAACATTTGAAGAATCATATTTTTTAACTTCTTAATTTTGATACTTTGTGTAATATATTTCCTTCTTTAGGCTTTGAACTTTTATATGCTTGATTTTTAGAAATATAATCATATTATTTCCCTTTATACAATAAGTATTAAATACTTCAATTTCTTGATAAATATTCCATCTGATAGTTATCATTTCTTTTCAGTTTTAAAAATTGTCTATATCTTATTTCTTTATAATAAATAAAGAGAAGCATGGGACTTAGTGTATCTTTTGATTATTGATGTCTAAATTTTGTTTCATGGTCAATGAATGTGATTTATATTATTCAGTTGGTTTGAAGCTGATAGAGTTCTTTTATGGCCTGATATTTTATTAGTAGTAAATGGTCTATGTGTTCTTCAAAAATCGTATTTATTCTCCTTGCTCAATGTGTATGATTCCTTATGCATATGACATTAAGATTTTATTTGCTATATTTCTTTTTATGCATTATCTTTATAGAATTTATTTTTTACTATAACTTATAAATGACTGATAGCTAGATTTTAAGAATTTATGGTGAAGATGTTAGTATTTTACATATATAATGTAATCAACTTATATTGAGTCTGAGACCTATAAATGTGTGTTTGAATCCATGACACTTTTTGTTGATTTCTATATGCTTTGGTTACTGTGTTTTTTTAGGGGGGTGTCATAGGGTAGGAGTGGGGAAGACCCTTCATTTGGATTATGACTATATTTGCATCATTTCAATATTTTCAGTTACAATATAGAATTACTTATTAAGTTCAACAAGTTCACCTTTATTGTTGGCATCTTATTTTCCTCTGAAAACTATAAAGATCCTATTTTGCTTTAACTAATCACTTCCATTTCCTACTTTCTAAGACAACTATTCCATCTTCCTCACTTCCTGTTTTTTCTTAATTACAGATGTAATATTTGCTTAGCTTAAACATTGGTTATAGTTTTCTTTGCTCTTCAATGTTTCTCTTAGGATTGTTCCCCTTCTTCCATGAACTCCATTGATATCAAACTTCCTATATCCATTTTGATAGATGTAAAGTGTCAGTGTTTGCAATGAGATTGAAAATAGCTATGCTGCTAATAAAAGTCTAGTTTTAATCCTCAGTCCTTTAAAACATTCCATTGTCTTCTCACTTCCTGTTGCTAGTGATAAGAAGTATGCTCATGAGCTTTCCTCTACATTCTATCCAGTTCCTCTGTGCTGTGGTCTTTGGGTTTCTGCAGTATTGTAATGGTATGTCTAGTATTAGTATCTGAATTCATCCACTATATGATTATTTGATTTTAGAACTGAGGAATCATGTCTTTTGATGATCTAACAACTTGTCACTACACTTACTATGGTCTAGCCCTCTTGTCTTGGCTTCTTTTGTGTCAAATTGAAACAAGCTAGAATCATTTGACAAGATGCTATCAACTGATGAGTCCATAAAATTTGCCCATTGGCAAGCTTGTAGGGCAGTGGTTCTCAACCTTCCTAGTGCTATGATCCTTCAATATCCGGTCTCATGTTATGATAACCCCCAACCATAAAATTATTTTTTGTTGCCACTTAAAAACTGTAATGTTGCTATTGTTACGGTTCATAATATAAAGAATTTCTGGAAATAGAGGTTTGTCGAAGAAGTTTAGAAACAGTTTAGATGCAGGAAGAAGCCCTGCCTCTGGGTCCCTTCCTCAAATTCCTGCCCTGATTTTCTTTGAGGAAAGGCTGTGGTATGAAAGTATATAAACCTCTTCCTCCCCAAGTTGTTTTCAGTCATGGTATCTTATTATAGCAAGAGAAACCATAAGTAAGACACCTCCCCTGCAGTAAAAGCTTGAGCAGTGATAGTCTCCTTCCTCTCCCCCCTGTACTATTGGCTCTTTTATGCTGACATTTCATGTTCTACCATTTCACTGTACTTTATCTTTTCTGTCTACCTTTTGGATGGCAGACTTAGTTGTTTTCCATCTGCCACCACTGAATGTGATTGTTTCTAATCCCATTTATTAAGTGCTACCTTACGGTTTATTTTTAAGAGTTCCCTTTGGATGCTTGATAAAAGGCCCACCCTTGATTTCATCACAGCCTGATATTCTCCTTTAATTTCTCCATGAGCTTAGCACTAAATTAGTCTTTTTTTTTTTTTTCCAGAAGTAGTAAATGTGGATTGCTGACATGGCTCTCTGAGGATTATTTCTGGTTGTTTTAGTGTTTTCCATTGTAATCAATGTAGCAGGAAGCAATCTGTGGAAAGACCCAGAGGCCTAATTTCAACGTGTTTACTAAAGGAACCATTTAAGTCTTTCTTTGCAAGAAACTGAATTTACACCTGAGATCTCTTTAAACTCTGTTTGGGCTTGCACTGTGGAATTGTGTATTTATTAGAGTCTACCCAGCTCCTAAACCTTTATGGATCTCATCTCTAGGGAATCTGAAGACAGAGTAGGCAGGCTGAACAAAAAAAGAAAAGAAAAGAAAAAGAAAAACAACTTTTTTTTCCAAGTTGAGTGCCCAGTATATCTAGGATATGTAGGAAAAGCTCTTTGCCATGTACCAAGTTTCTCTGTACAGTGGGTCAGGAACCCCACCAGCCTCACATACTGGAATGTCAGCCAAGAGCTAGTATTCAGTCACAGATGTACACTGAACAGCAGGGTTGAGGGTGGTAGGTCAAAGATAAATTTTCCTTCTTTTAGTTCATTCAGGTGTGATGCTATACCTTAGTTTTAATGTCAATGAACTAGATGTTCTAAGTCTCCTCTTTGTCACATTTCTATAAATTCATTGTTGGAAAACCTACATCAAGCCAAGAAACAGTTCTTTTCCAGTCAGGAATGTGCCAGGACTTTAAATAATTAAACATCTCAACTCACCAACTAATCTCCAAAACGCTGCATGACAGGGCTTTTGTGGGCCTTTATGCTACAAACAAACAAAGTAAATAAAATAAAACCCCTGCTTTTCCCTTTGTTTCATCTCTCCTTGATTCATTTTTCCCTGTCACAATCTATTTATGGAACAGAGCATCTCAAATGACTTAGTAGAATGATAGTACACAGCCTGTAGATATTCTAATTTAATAGAGAAAAATCTTTAAAAGCAACTTTAAAACACTTTAAATAAATATTCGTTTTTAAAATACTGAAAGAAAACATGTTATGCCTAAGTTGATAAGGGAGGGTTACTCCTTAGCCACTGAGATTTTGCCACGTTTTCAGAATAAACCATGTGCGGTTCTTTTTTAAAAAAAAATCTATTTAAATATATACAGCCTGCATTTTACCTTCTCATCCTTCAGGGGTTATCAAAGATAATGAGTACCTCATTCTGTTGTAGCCAAGATGTGAAATAATTAGGTTCCATATTTCGTTGAGATGTATGATATCAACAAGATAGGTTCAGAAGCAGGTCAAAAATATTTATTTCTTTAGCAATGAAAGTACAAGTATACTTATGGATTTATTTGTATTACATGAGATTTGAATAACCTGCAGTGTGGGACATTAATTAAACTGTAACCGTAACATCAAGGCTGCTCCACAGGTTGTTCTCTTGGGAGCATCTTTGAAGGCTCCCATTAGTGTAAAGATACAGCAATCTGCGGTCCCACTAAGGAATCCTCCTGGGTATGCTATCCACTGACTGCTCAAAACCTGTGTATAAGCTGTTACTTGGATGTCTTGAGAGACAACTATAGCGTCAGAGAGAATAAAAGACCTGCAATAACCTGAAATTTATTTATAAATTAACAAGAAAAGCCTTTGCTACCATAGCCCATTAAAACTTTTGTTGAATCTCCAGGCAATTGCAGGTAGCAGAAATCCTCTAATTTGAAGACATCATAGGGGAAAAAAAAAGATGTTTTCCCACAATGTAAGACATTCTGTTTAGGTCATTCCTAGCCAATTATATTGAAACATAATTATTTGTCAGATTAGAAGGAAATTTTCTGGTAATTTTAGTAATTATTAAATAGTTACATGTTAGTAAATCCTGCTAGTCAGATCCATGAAGTGATTAAAAATTATCTAAGAGCCAGGGAGGTGGCTCAGTGGGTGAGAACACTTTCCAGGCAATTAGGAACCTGAGAGCAATCTCTACAACCCACATATTCATGGACAGAGAGAACAGACTTCAAAAGTTGTTCTCTGACCTCCTAAGGTGTCTCATGATACACATGGCCATGTATATCATACATACACACACACCAAATAAACATATATATGTATATATACATATATAAACATATATATCCCAAATATACATATATATGTGCATATATATATATATATATATATCCCAAATAAACACACACACACACATACATATATTCCTTGATAGGATTATTTGTTCTTATTTCTTTCAATTGCTTAAGTTCTGAAGTGTGGTAGGAATTAACATGTTGTGTGATGTGTGTAGTTTTGAAGGTCAACAATGTGAGATTTACATGTGGATTATTTTGTATAAAAAGGGCCAGAGAGTCCACTGTGGTAGGTAGAAGTCTGAAACACTTTCTCTTGTGGAGTTTGAATTTTGCCTCTGGGTTACTGAATTTGAAGTCTTTTCAAATGTGAATAAAATATACTCAGATGTAATTACTCCACCACCGTGATATACAGATCATTGCTACAGTGCCTAGGGAAAATTAGATGCTATAATGACTTGGGAGACATGATGTGGACCTCAATGTAAGAATTAACAAGATAAATTATGAATGACTGTTAGAAAACTGTCAAGAGGACAAAAGGGAGTCTTGTTTCAGAATGAAAGCTTTGTGCAATGTATGGTTTAAGTGATCTTTCTGCTGACGAATGCAGAATAGACTATTTTAGCCTAGCAATTTTCAAATATTTTATTCTAAACATGACTTTCTAAAGAATGCTGGGATCTTCAAGAAGCTCATTTTAATGTTAATTGAATATGTTGTTTAAAGTTCTGGTGAGATAGCTCAGGGTTAAAGGGCTTAAGTCCAAACCTGATGACCTGGGTTCCATCCTAGGATTCTCACGGTGGAAGGAAGGAATCAACTCTCTCAAGCTGTCCTTTGATTTCCGTGCAAGTATGCATACAATAGTATGTGTGGACACACACACACATAAAAAAATAAATAAATATACAAACAAATAATATATTTGTTTTTATGTCAAAATTAATATATTTTATTGTGGTGTGTTTTATATATGAATACACACACACACACACACACACATATATGTATATATATATATATATATGAACAAGTTGTAAAGAGTGTGTGTATTTGTTCTTATTCATCCTTAGTCTTCCATTGATTTTGATTTTTTTCAATCAACCACATTAAATTTTTTATTACTTGCCTTAGGAAGAATAACAAAACATATAAAATTTAAAAATATTAATTCAGCAAAATTTAAAACACATGTTTACAGAAATTGCTTATTTTCAAAGACAAAACTCCATGGGAAAAATAACATTTTCTTCCATTTTTCAAATGTCTTTGATGTTCAATTTAATGGAAGTCATTTAGCTTCTTATGCTTGCTTGAGCAATACATTGTAAATGGATAAAATCCTTTCTTACCTCATTTACAGTTAGTAAGGGAAACATTTACAGTTAGTAAAGGGTTCTTCAGAGCCACACCCAGGCTCGACAAGCAGCGTTTCTAAAATCTTAGAATCTCACTAACACAACATCTTTTACTTTGGGCTGATCTTGCTCTTACACTCATGATTGCCTACATAGCATCATACAGTGGCCACTAAAAAAATTCTGGTGTAACAAATTACACCAATCTTCTAATACTGACATGCTGCAGTGCACAGCACCCAAAAAAAACGCATTAATGAATTTCTTTATTGCCCTAGACAAGAAAGTCTTTGAGCTTTCCAGCTCATGATAGGCATATGCTTCTTTCAAAATACTATCTTTTCCTGCAAAATGCAAGATTTCTCAATAGCAGGGAATATTATTATTATTCTTACTTAAAATGACAAATGCACTTTAATCTCTCTCAAGAAAATCCCTGTCACCAATCAAGTCTGACTGACCACAGATGTGCCTGCTCACTGTTCAGTAGAATAAGCCTTGAAACCAGCCTGATTTCAAACTATTGACCTTAAGCAGTAAACATGTATTATGCATGCTGACACACAGAATATGAAAAGGTCACATGGGACTTCTGTTTACCAAATTGGAGTAATTAGATCTAACAGAACTTGACAGATATAAACCAACAGTTTTCAAATAGTAGATATCAGGAAGCTCAGTGATGTCATCTTCAAGAAGGAGATAGTGGTTTGGTTAGGGCTGAAGTGGCTAATCTGCAAACAGAAGCTTCCCAGTCCTCAGCAGGAAAGAGAATGAAGGTGGCCCAGTGGCTTCATAGAGTTTACGAGATTGCAGGGAAGTCTCACCAAGGCTAAGGTGATTGGCGTCTGGAGCCCAGTGGTGGAAAGAAGTCTGTGTAGAGGGCTGTGCAGAATGGACTCGAGTGGGACTCTGTCCATAACGTTCATTCATGTATGTCAAGAATTTACTCAAAACCAATGCAAGAAACACAACAGTTCACTCAGGACAGAGTGTAGTCTGTGTCTCTTCTAGCAAGGGTGGTAAAGCTTCATGACTCCCAAAGCATCAGGTATCTGGGTACTGGAGGCTAAATTATCCCTGCATAATGAACTATGCTGGTTCTTCCACACAAACTTAATAAGTCTGAAAAGGAATCAAGCTGTTTTGGTATAATGAAACTTTATCTCCAAGCAAACCTAAGAATAACTATAGAAATAAACAAGGAAGTTAAAGTTCACGTCTGGCAGCACATTGAAAGTGACCTAGCATGAGAAGAAGGAGCTTTTCCTTCATAAACATGAGGAACATATGCTGTAAAGGACTTGAATCCAGAATGTGTAGATACCCAGAAAGCACGGTAAGAAATCAAATGGTATAACTAAAATTTTTAGCAAGAGATTTAAATAGATGTGCTACCAAACAAAACATCCAGAATGCAAGGAAGCAAGGAAAGCATTAGCAATGCTATGATTCATCAGGGAAATAAAAATTAAAACTACTATAAACCATACATAATCACCATAATGGCTGAAATTAGCAAAGCTGTTGTTTAGCAGCTGGAACTCCCAATACTGCTGGTATTGGGACATTTATTATGGTACAGCCACTTTGGGGAAAGTTCCATAGTTTCTTAGCTACTCAAGCACAAACCTGACCTATTTTCTAGACATTTTCCTACTATTTACCTAAGAAAAATGAATGTATATATCTACACAAATATTCATGGAAATGATTTATCATACAGATAAAATGGGCATATGTATCCATGAAAAGATAAATAGATATGCACATAGATGTATAAATTTTCATACAAGTGTGTATATATAATCATTATAGATGATAGATAGATAGATAGATAGATAGATAGATAGATAGATAGATATAGATAGATAGATGATAGATAGATGATAGATAGATAGAGATAGATGATAGATAGATAGATAGATAGATAGATAGATAGATAGATAGATAGATAGAGATGATAGGTTAAACTTGTATCAATAGATATCTGTGAAGCTATACAAAATTTCAGGAGAAATATATGATATTTAGTGCATCATGAGGGACAGTATTAAATAGAATTTATACTGTTTTAAATTGTAGTTGCATTGTGCTTAGCGTTTGGTGCCTCTGACTTCATGCAAGCTGAATGACAGCTGCTTGACTTCCCACTGTTTTTGTACCATAGTACAATTATTTGTAGCTTGTTGGTGTGTTGGGAAAATTGGCTTATCATTGGTCACTGTTCTAATGCACACATTTCCTACTAGGCGTCATATTGCCTATTTCCCATCTCGAGATTTGCTAATTCATTGTATTCTCCTCTCTTGCTTCTGTAAAATGAAATGACTCCAATTCCTATGCTCCATGTTAAAGACTGTGCCATTGTGCCATGACTCTAAGCTATCACAGGGGCTTTCCTATCTGTATATAAACAACTTACCTCTGCCATATAAAGTTCTCTCCTCTCATATTGGCAGAGAACAGATCTGTCATTTCAGGGTCTGCTGTCTATATTTCCTACTCAGTGAACTTTGTCTTCCTCTCTCCTCAGATTCTCACTAGGTTAGGGGATTCTGCACTGCCTGTAAAATATTCTGAATATCCTCTAGATCAGTAAGAAAAGACTTCCCAGCATCTATTTCTACTTGAACATTTTTAAATTTCCAACAGTATTCAGAGACCCTGTGTGGTGGTTTGACTACGCTTGACCCAAAGAGTGGCACTATTAGGTGATGCGGCCTTGTTGGGGTAGTTTTAAGACCCGTGTCCTAACTTCCTTTTTTTTGTTTGTTTGTTTTTTTTTGTTTTTTGAGACAGGGTTTCTCTGTGTAGCCCTGGCTGTCCTGGAACTCATTCTGTAGACCAGGCTGGCCTCGAACTCAGAAATCTGCCTGCTTCTGCCTCCCAAGTGCTGGGATTAAAGGCGTGCACTACCACTGCCCAGCATGTCCTAACCTCCTGAAAGCTAGTCTTCTCCTAGCTTTCTTTGAAACAAGGGGTAGAACTCTCAGCTCCTCCAGTGCCATACCTGCCAGGATGCTGCCGTACTTCCCACCATAATGATAATGAACTGAACCTCTGAACCTGTAAGTCAGCCCCAATTACATGTTGTCCTTTATAAAATTTGGTGTGGTCATGCTGTCTCTTCACAGCAATGAAAACAGCAATGTAGATACCCTACATTGATTTTTCCCCTAATTTAAACAATAATTAGTTGATTTCAACAGTCAAAGTATAATAATAGCTTAATATATTTAAGAGAAAGGCCAGTAGTGCTGTTTTGTACCATTTAGAATTTATTAAATTCTGAAAAATTATTATGTGACAACTTTAACATTTAGGAATTGGAGATCTGTCTTTTTCTTTCTCTAAGAAACTAATTGTTCATTATTACTTCAGAATTCCAATTAAAATGATGGATTGTTTGAAATGTATATTACTCAAAAAGTCTGAATTATGAATGTGAGTTCAGGTATCTGATACTTTACAAAGGGATTTCTTTTGTCCTAAAATACTTCCCTTCTTTACATAATTTATTAAATAGATGAATTTTTCTGAGGCTGTAGAGGCTCAGATTTCAAGGTCTTGAATTTATGATATATGAAGAATATGATATGAAAAATTAGAATATGATGCATATTCTAATTTTTTAAAGTTTTTTATTTGAATAGTGATGAATTCTTGTTTGGTTTTATTTTATTGTCTATATTTGTTTCTTCGCTTCTTTTTGGTCGTTTTTATGTATATTTAAAATGAAGCAGTCATCTGCTGTAGTCAAGGCATTACTGCTCCCAGGGTTTCCTGGACATCCACTTAAATATCAAAATGGAGAAACTCTAAAGATGCAGAGCTTGACACCTTCAGTGAGTTGACTCCAGAATGCCACGGTTACCATAATCAGAAGATCTCCACGCCCCTTATGTAAATGATGCAGCATTTGCATATGTCCTATGCACGTATACCCAAGTACTTTCAATCTTTAAATTACTTTAACTTAATGCAATCTAATATTGTAAGTGCTGTATTATTTAGGAATTAATGGTGACAGAAATGTCTGTCTATGTCTTGTACAGGCATGGTTTTATAAACTACTTTCAATCATTGTTTGATTGGATCTGTAGATTCAAACCTGACAGCAGCAGAGGACCACTAACATAGAGCCCATGAAAAGATAGACTTTTAATCTCTGTTATCTCAGTGTAATACAAAGCTTTAAACTATATATAAAGATAGTTGGAAGCTTGAGTTTCACAGAACTGTAAACCAGGGATAAAAGGACCCTTTATGTTGAGACATCAGAATCTAATGTTTTCTCATGATCCATCATCTATGTTTTATTTAGACATGTTCTGCTCTAGCTAGTAATCAAATGCTTGCTAGTCACAGTAATTACTTTCCTGGAAATACATTTGAATAGTATATTCTAAATATTAGTAATATTTACTCTACCCTACCATTTTGTGCTAGAAGATAAAGGGCCAGAACAAAACTAAAAGCTAGGTTCTAAAGAATGTACTGGGGACTGACTTATATTTTTATACTTCACATATAGAGCAAAGAAAGAGATTTGGGTTTTTTACTTTATTCCTCATTTAGAAACATACTAGGTATTTTAATCTAAAAATGAATATTTTTGAAATCAAACATTTTATGATACCACTAAATAGAAGTTCATTTACAACCATATATTGAGGGTAACTCAATTGTTTTTACTGATACTATTGAGTGCCTATCAAGATCAACAGGGAACAAAATAGTACATTTTTATGTTTTATTTTTTAGAGAATGGACAAAAAGTAGTGAGAAAATGTATACAACTATTATTAAGATTTTTCTCTTCCATTCATTGTTCTGTTGAGGAAACCAATCTGGAGTCTAATACTAATGTCTGAGGTAAAGTGGTAATAGAATATATAGCTAGGATATGTATATAGATGTACATAAATTTGTATGACATAATATGCAAATTAAAGTATAACATATGAATATCATATGTGAGATTCATTAGAAAAGATATACTTATATTTGATAAGTATGTATGTTTATACTGGAATTCTTAAGATACTTAAGAATTTATAATTTATATTTTTAAGCATAAATACTTAGGTATTTATAATTTATATTTATACACATAGTTTATGTATATTATGTTCATAATTATAAGTTATATAATGAATAAATATATATTAAAATATGTACCATATGAACAAATCACATTATATGTATTATGAAAATTCTTTACAATAACTTGCGTTTACACACCAAAGATTACATTTTTGTAAATACCCCCTAGGTATGTAAAGTTTATATGGAAAAAGATAAACAAGACCATTTCTTAAACAATATTGGAGTTTTATTCTTTTTCTCAGTGAAGAAAAATCCATATTTTTTTATTTATTTTGTAAGTTTTTAAAAAGATTTTCCTGTTATGCACTACTTATGGCCTTAGGCTAATTGTATCTGCTTCTTTGAGTCTTAACAGCATGGCTAAAAGTTCTATTTCCTTTAGAATTTTGAAAAGTTTTAGGAAAGGAAGAAAATTTTCTGTTTGTCTCAACAATGGAGGAGGATGTTCTTAACTCATACAATTAAAAATCATCTACAAATCACTCTGAATGGTCAACAGAAATTCAATTACCCAGCACTGAATGGTGACTAGTTTTGTGTATATTCAAATTAAAGTCCAGGGTGTAGTCATCAACTGAAAAGAACAGCAGTGTATGAAGTATCAGTATAAACATGTTATATAGTCCACACTGGCCTTGTACTCATTATGTAGCCACAGGTGATCTTGAACTCCTGATCTTCCCACATCCATCTACTCCCATGCCTGATTTAGTCAGTTCTAGGGCTAGAACCCAGGGCTTTGTGCATTCTATTCAAACATTCTCTGAACCAAACTATTTTAAGTATTTATCTGGGGTATTTTATCATGTTGATGGAAAGTTAACTAACACAATGACTAACAAGTTTTCCAAAATGTTCCATTAAATAAAACTAATTTTGCCAGGGTTAATGTTCTTTGTATTGATTTTGGTGACTCTTATGTGATAGAAAATTGATCCAGGGACTGAACTGTTTTAGTGACAGACAATACTTTTCTTGAAAATTATTGTCAACTGTCAGTTGCTATTGCACCTTTTATGAGCACAGTGCTTCAAACACACACACACACACACACACACACACACACACACACATACCACAAAACCAATCTCTCCAACCCACTTAAGCTGCAGAGAAGCACTGGCTAGTTCTTCTTATCTTTCTCTGCTAACTTTGGCAAATTCACATGGTTCCACATGTTACCTTATCCAGGCCCGACATTTTTGTCAAGTATATTTTGTCTAGAAAAAAAAATATAAGTTTTATTCAGACAAAGGCAAAATGTATTTTCCCAAACAACAGTTGTAGCTCGGAAAGTCCCAGTACTCTGAGTTGTTACAACTTCGATTTTCATTTGTTGAACTTCAATTTCCTAGGGCCTCTACTGGTCTGATTTGTTTGTCTCAGGAGCCCTGGCTTGGTGGTGCTTGAATCTGGGGTTTCTTTATTTTTGGAAAGTAATTAGTTTTAGAAAACCAACCTTATATTTGAAATTATGTTTTCCAATCATGTTTTGGGCTCTGTTTGATCTGCTTGGGCATCTGTGTTCATCTAATTTCTGACTAACATTGAGCTTTCAGAACTGTTCAATGTTTGCTCTAACTCAGTGGTACATGTAAATATCTAGTGTTCTAAAGCAATTATTTTCTTAGACAATCTATGTCTTGCGTGCATATTGTAGAAGGAGATAGATGCATATTTTTAGCCTGAGGTCATGAACAATTCATTCCTTGGTTTGAAATAAATACATATATTTTATTCTATAAATTATTCTGTAAAATACATTTCATTGTAGAAAAATCATGATTTTTATATATAATTGATAATATATAATAGATAAATGATATATTTGATAGATAGATTACATAGATGAGACTGACAATCTTCAACTGCCACAATATATACATATATATGGTAAAACTTGGAATCTAGAGATAGCTACTCCCATGATTTTGATATAGAAAGGGTTAGTCTATTCTCATTCATTCATAGTAACACACACACACACACACACACACACACACACACACACCTTCAAGTTGACAGTTTCTTTAGCTTGAATTTTTGTAGTTATACTATAAAAGTGTTTCTCAATGTTAAATATTATCTGATAGAATTTAATTAGTGACATCTTTTATCTTACAGCATATTTTATTCATTTTCCTGCTGTTTATTTAGCTTCCAGTTTTTCATTTACAATCACAGAGATCTCATTTTCCTGTATCTTTAGGGTAAATAAGTAGCTCTAAATTTATAATCCAACATTATAGAGAAATCCTTTTCCGAGACAACAACACTTTGATACTGCTGTGATAGAATGCCTTGTTTTACACTATATTAAGTAAAATCAGTCTCTTAGTTCAATTAAAAATCCTAGTTTCATGCAATGTTGAATACAGGGGTAGGGACCCAAAAGCACAATGAGACTGCTCAGAAAGTAATTTTAAATTGCTAGAAAAATAAAGGATCACTTTTATCTGTTGTAAACAAGACCAAAATGAGTAGAAATCTGGAAATTTGGCATGCTTTGTGCCCTAGATCTTCAATTTTCATGAAACAGAAATGATGAAAAACAAAATGTAGTGGCTCTTAGAAGTGGCTGATGTCTGCTCCATTGCCTCCTCTTGAACCTTCTCCTATCTTCGTTCTCATTTTGGAGCTGGCGACTTCCTTGTCTGGACACAACTGATATCAAGCTTCAGAGTAGTTTTAGGTTCTTAGGTCCCCAAATAAGGAGATGAGTCAAGACAAACAGAGCAGAAGTAGAGATTGTTTTCAAATGCAAACTTTGAAGGAGGAAGTGATCTGCAGCACTGAGAAAGTTTTGTTCCCTAAAGGATATCAGTTCTTTCCCTCACTGCTACAGCACTGGCTTTTCTGTGCTCAGCCTCTCTGTTGTATGTTCTAGCATGTGTTACATGTGACATGAGTATCTTAGGTTTCTACCAAGGCTATGTGTTTTAGTATTATTATAACTGTTTGGGGAGAATAAGATTGATTTTGCACAAAGAAAAACATGACCAGATTGAAAGTAGATTCTTTCTGTAAAAGGGTGTGCCAGAACCCACGTGGACTAGCAAGTACAATGGGTCAAAATGGTCCATATTCTTTTATCACTGGCATAGGTGGTGGCTGTGTCTCATGCCACTTCATGTTTCTCACTCAAATTTACAATCTGCTGAGATTAGGTAATCTTCATGGGGGAAGGGCTGGCTATGGTCCAGAGGGAGTGGCCAGAATCTCAGATGAGAGTCCAGTGGCCTTACCAATCCCATCTTTCCTGATTAAATGTTGGTATCCACAGGCTAGCTAGTGATAGTCAAGATGTTTTCTTGTAAGCAAGCACAAAAGATGTGATGAAGACGACAGCTGGTATGCTTAGAGTACTGCATTCTATAATACTGTAAGCCAGTCAGATAAGCACACATAGAAAATGAACCTTTGTTGCTGGTGGCCTTGAGTTCAGAACTCATACTTGGCCAAAAACCTAGAAGCTTATGTCTCTAAGCTTTAAGTACTAGAGTCATATAGTTTTATTCTTTCAAGGTCAAGACATATTGTTTTAGATAAGTGGTTCTCAACCTTCTTAGTGCTAAGACCCCTTAATAGAGTCCCCCATGTTGTGATGACCCCCCAACCATAAAATTATTTTCATTACTATTTCACAGCTGTATCATTGCCACTGTTATTTATCATAATGTAAATATCTAATTTGCTGGTAATCGTATGCAACCCCCACGAAAGGGTCATTCAACTTCCAAAGGTGTTTACGACCCACAGGTTTAAAGCCACTGTTTTAGAAGACCAAAGAATTGGCTTGTTGTTCTAGGATTATGCTGACAACACTTAACAGTTAAGAGTTCCAGCTCCTGAACTTTGGATACTGAGACCTGAATCCTTGAGAACTCTTTAGCACTTCCAGGCCTTTGGATGCTCATAGTCTCTGCTTCTCAATACCACTACATTCTTAGTAGTTTTAGATTCTGTCCTTTCGTCCTTCGCCATTCTTGACTCTCTTAAGGTGCCTCCTGTTTCTCTGAGCTCTGAATATTTTATGGTTTTTACTCTGGGTTGTTTTCTGAAACATTTTTTTTTTCCTCATCAATGTTACCAGTTCTGGTGTTGGAAGCTCTGACTAGCGTCTTCTCTGCACTGCCTGTGTTAAGACAACAAGTAGACACAAAAGACCATTAGGAAAATGGTTCTCTATTTGTGGGGTAGTGCTCCTTATGGAGTCGACCTACCCTTTCACAGGGGTTGCCTAAGAGCATTGGAAAATGCAGATATTTATATATCGATTCATAACAGCAGCAGAATTACAGTTGTGAAGTAGCAGTGAAAATAATTTTATGGTTGGGAGTCACCACAACATGAAGAACTATGTTACAGAGTTACAGCATTAGGAAGATCAAAAACCACTGATTTAGGAGGTGATTTTAAAGGGACTTATCATTCCAATGACAAAGATAAAGGGGACATCAGTTTATAAATGAGAAATCAGTTTATAAAGCATCCAAAACTAACTCCACAAGAGTAGCAAATAGGCTCCTGATGCAGCTAGGAAAGAGCCCGAACATGCCTTGGCTCAGTCTATAATCCCACCAATCATGACATGTCTTGCATTTTAATCATCACAGACTCTATGCCAATCACAGGCCTCATGTAGGTCCAACTCTTTTTCTTGTTTTTCATAAACTCTTTGCTGATTCACTAAGGTACTCTCCATCTTCCTTACCTAACTAGGGCATGTCATCATATGACATGATCCAGAGCAGCTAGGGCCAGGAAACACTGGAACAGCTGCAGATGACATCATCTAGTGGTCAGCAGAGCTTGTTGAGTATAAAGATAAGCTTTATATCCACCAAAGGCTACAATATTTATGTATGACTGATGTCATGTCCTTTTTTATTGGATATTTTCTTTATTTGCATTTCAAATATTATCCCCTTTTGTACCCCCCCCCCAGAAACCCCCTATCCCATCCCCTATACCCCTGCTTCTGTGAGGATGTTCCTTCTCTCACCCACCCACTTCCACCACCTCCATGCCCTGGCATTCCTCTACACTGGGGCATTGAGCCTTCACTGGACCAAGGGCCTCTCCTCCCATAGTTGCCCGACAAGGCCATCCTCTGCTACATATGCCACTGGAGCCATGGGTCCCTCCATGTGTATGCTTTGCTTGGTGGTTTAGCCCCTGAGAGCTCTGGGGAGTCTGGTTAGTTGATATTGTTGTTCTTCCTATGGGGTTGCAAACCCCTTCAGCTCCTTCAGTCCTTTCTCCAACTCCTTCATTGGGGATACTGTGCTCAGTCCAATGGTTGGCTGCAAGCATCTGCCTCTGTATTTGTCAGGCTCTGGCAGAGCCTCTCGGGAGACAGCTATATCAGGCTCCTGTCAGTAAGCACTTCTTGGCATCCATAATCATGTCTGGGTTTGGTGACTGTACATGGGATGGATCCCTAGATGGGCAGTCTCTGGATGGCCTTTCCTTCAGTCTCTGCTCCACACTTTGTCCCCATATTTCCTCCCATGAGTATTTTGTTTTCCTTTCTAAGAAGGACTGATGCATCCACACTTTGGTCTTCCTTCTTCTTGAGCTTAATGTGGTCTGTCATTTGCTAAGCGGCATCAGTGTCTGAGGCTCCAGTGTTCCTGAAGCAGCATGTGCTCCCTTGAGGCGTCATTGAAGTGTTCAAAGCAGCCAGGTGACCATAGTGACCAAATATAGAGTAACCTAGAGATGGGTAGTTTAGTAGAAAGCTCTAGACTCATAGCAATCAACATAAGAGAAAGTTCTGTTAGCTGCCATTCAAGGGCCCAGATGCCTCCTGGAGAGGCTTTTCTTAATCCCAGGAACAGTGAACTTTAAGGGCACCTACAATGTAGAGATACCATCAGCAACACTATTCCTAATGGTATCTAGCAGTGTTTAACTCTCTACTAACGACCTATAGGAAGAATTGGGTACCTCTAAGGTGTCAATGGGTAATTTTATAATTTTATATATTAAGAACTTTACTTAGAAGGAAGACAACTCTTCCAGTTTGCTTGGGCTGAGGTGTGGAGGAGGGTTTCCTGGCACATATAATTTTCTTCATTGAAGCCAGGAAACTCCTAATTAGGCAAACTGGGAAGAGTGGCCAACCCTATCTGAAGTTAGGAGAAAGGACACAAATGCTGGGGTTGTAAAGAAGTAGTGGTCACTTATACTACCCAGAATTGGGCATGGTTAGTCATCTTTGATGAGTGGGTACTATTCACGTTTGCAACATGCCTTTAAAATGGCAGAATAGCCCTGTCTGGTAACATGGAAGTATTCCTCAACACAACGGCAAGTGCCCATCCTGCAAAGGCAAGCTCTTTTGACTTCCCGAGGTTAATTTTTATTGAGAATACTTTTTCTTTAGCAATTCCCTTTTTTGAGGGTATGAGTGGTACTTTGAGGTGATGCTAAAAGTTACAAATGTGACTTCATTCTGACAATCTTAATTCAAGCCATTAGGATCAGAATAAACATACTTTGGGTTTTGAGACACTGAGTAGCTTTTTTTTTTTTTTAAGTAGGCTTATTATTCACCATGTTTTTATTTTTTTCCTGTCAATTGAGAACGATGTTTGGATAATTGAAACTAACTGTGACTGCTACATGTTAAACAAGACAAACACTAGTCATTTTACCACTCTTTAAGCTCTGGAATACATAGTAATATATTTCATTGTTCCTAGAATTGCCATAAAGAACTCATTTGAATCTAATCACTTATTTTCATAGAACACTTAAATATTTTGATGAGTATTCATATTTCATTATTTTTATTTATGTATGTGCATATGTATCAGTGGAAATATATTCATGTGTGTGTGTGTGTGTCTAAGAAGGCCAGAAGTTGTCAGATGCCCTGGAGATAGTTACAGGCAGTCGCAAGCTGCCTGATCTGGGTGCTAGAACTGAACTTGGGTCTTTGAGAAGAGCAATAGGTCTGTGAACGGCTGAGTCATCCAGCAAGTCGTCATCAGCAAGTCGTCACCTCATTATAAAATTTAGTGAGTAGTGTTATTTTACTTAATAACTGTTGCACATTTATGTTTTAGCTCAACCTGTCCTGGAACTCATTATGTAACCCAGGCTGGACTTGAACTTTTAGCATAACTATCTTTTCCCCCTTGCAAATTCTGGAGGTGCAGGTGTAGTAACCATTTCCAGCTTATAATTAGTACTTAAAATTAGAATATGTATATATGAGTTAGCACTTTGGCTTAAATGTATGAACAGAAATTTTTCTTTATAGTAGTCATGCAAAATTAATTTTCTAATATTCTACTAGTTTATTAATAGCAATAGAAAACTGTGATATTTGAAAGTTTTGTGAACATTTGACAAGCCGATGAACATATAATCACGCAACTAGTGTGGCTTAGTCATAAGTATTATGATAGTATTTAATCAAGAAATGTTATTTTAATGATAAAGATTATTATTTCAACTATCCACTACTCACTTCCTGTACTGATGAAATTTATTCCACAGCAATTGATCTTTTAGTAGTGGATGGAATGATAATAAATTATATTCATGTAATTTTTCTCCAGGTCCTGAAGACTACCTTGAGGTCACCATTCCAACAGACTCAAGAGCAAAATATTCTGAGGACATAAGTGGACAGAAGGGGACTGATGACATAGCATCTGTACTAGTGTTTCCTGGGGAAATTTCATGTGAGGTCAGTGCTGGTGTCCTTATTTAATGGCCCTGTTGTTTTCAGAGACACTACATTTTACTGTGATGTGACTTTAGTTTGCTCTTTTTTCACAACTATGTCCTCAGAACATACAATAATATCTAGCACCTAGTGGGCATCTAATACAAGTGTTTGACTTTTCTAAAATGTGACTTGACACTTTAAAAAGATACATTTTATATATATATATATATATATATATATATATATATATATATATACTTTTAATAACTTGATTTCAGAATAAACAGATTAAATATTTTATTTTCCTAAACAGATATTCACTGTTGAATAGAACTTAAAATCACCTATTTTTTTCACTATTTTAAAATTGTAAATGTGTTATGGAATGGTGATACCATACAAGATGGACAAACTAATCTCTCAGGACTAAGAATTCAGTTAGAGGGAGGGTTTGGAGAAAGTAACAATATAAAAGCAATATAAAAAATGTTTCTTCCCCTGTGCCTTTCTTGGATTGACTAACTAAAATAAACCACTGGAAGAGTTGGGATCTCAGTGCTAGATCTCTATATCAATAGTGTCCTTGGGTGGACAGGACCACAGTATAAAAGAGCCTTATGGGAGATTCTTGGAAAGGTCCATCTAGAAGAAGCTGGTGTACATGACCTGAGATTAGGAGGTCTCTGATGCTGTCTGTCAATGCTGTGGTCAGCAAAGCTGAATGTTCTGTAGGGTTGCTGAAGGTTGAATTCCTTACTTTTACCCATCACACTGTTCTCACAGAGGAATTACTCCTTTGTGTCACTTTCCTGCCAGGTCTTGAGGAAATAGAACCACTCAGATACTACCACAGACATGCTGGGAATTTGAACTCTGTACCGTCCAGATACTAGACACAGATGCATAGGCAAAGACAATTTACCACAAGGGTAACAGAATGGGTAGCTTACACTGGGGAGAAAGGGACTAAATAGTCAAAGCTGGCAGCTGCTATGGAGTCAGAAACCATGGGGAAAAAATGGGAGAACGAACAGTTTATTACTGATCTAGTCTCAAATAGATGAAATCAAAGTAGGAAATAAAATGACACTCGGAGTAAAAATAGTTCCCCGGGAGTTATGCAATGAGTCTAAATAGCTGATTTAAAAAATATCTGCAGCAGTATAATTTGAGTATTATAAAACTCTCCCCATATTAGTCACACGAAAATTGAAGTTCAATCGCAGGCTTCAGTTGTCCTCAAGTAGACATTCCTTATGTGGCTGACTCGTCACGGTCCTTCCAATAGATCATCATGGGCTTTTCTTATTTTTATGGATATGGATAGAATTCTTTCAGGTCTGATGAAGTTAAGGTATTTCAATATCAAATCTGTCTTGAGAACCCTACTTAAAAAAAAAACCTAGAAATCAAGAGATCATATAAGTCATTTTAAACTTAGCATTATGCTCCAAATTTTGAAAATAATCTCATCCTTTGGACCAAAAATAGTTATCCCAGATAAATCTTGGGCTCTCGGTAAGTAAATCTTAGTATAATTTGAAGCACCACAGAAAAGACCATTTGGTTCCAGCTGAGTAAAAATTGTGTTTCTGGTTTCCATGGAGAATGTTCAGTGTATGCCAATGATTTGAAATGACAACCTTTGAATTTCACCTCATTTCTGAGAAGTCTTCTAGATAGTTGATGGGCAGAGACCAGAGACCAATGCCATCTCTAGCAAAGGTACAACAGAGAGGACCCTGGGATCCTAAAATTTCCAGAACCTCTCAGTGCTATCCCTGACAGTTTCTAGGCAGTTGGAAGCGAGCCTCATTCATACCTAGCACTGTTGAAACCCACAGTTCTTTAATTTCTAACATGTTGACATGACCATGTGTCCAGTAAGGGACAGACTTCCTTCCCTAAGAAGAGAATAAGTTACTTGCTGTCCCTCTTCCCCCACCTCATTCCTCACCACCACCCCTGCCCTGTTGCTCCTAGCTGTACAGAAGCTGGGTCTGTGGACCTGCCTCCTATGGCATTTCAGTTCACTGTTCGCTCTTGTTCTATAGAGATGGCTTTTGTAAACCACTAGCTGAGAAAGAGCTTTAAGCTGTTCACTGCCTGTGATCCCAGGAGCTGGGGAACATCGATTCTTCTGCTGTGTAACCTTTCTCAGCACCTTTCTTTCCACAGATTATCAATTCCATAAGCCTTGACAATCTTGTTCCACTTCAAAAACAGGAGAAAAATGTGATTTTTCTCATTAGTATTGATCCACTGTTCTACTTAGGATTATCCCCTAACTCTTTGAGAAACAAATAAGTAGGTGAGTTCTGTGTACACTTAAACTGGCTTCTTGATAGAGCCTTATTTTTTTTTTTAAAAAAATAATTATTGTATTTTACTTTTTATTAATTAATTATTTTATTTCTCTACATTCCAAATTTTGCTCCCCTCCCCGTTTCCCTCACAGAGTTCTTCTCCCATCTTCCCTCCCCTTCACCTCTGAGAGACTATACTCCATATCCCCCACTTTGGGGCATCAATCTCTACAGGATTAGGCTCATCTTCTCCTACCGAGGCCAGAAAAAAACAGACCTCTGCTACATATGTGCCAGGAGTCTCTGACTAGTCCATGTATGCTCTTTGGTTGGTGGATAGAGCCTTCCTTTAAGCTTCTATAGGACTGTATACTTCATTCTATTTTGGCATAGAACCCTTTCATGTGTTTATTCCTCAGGACATTTTGCTTTGTAGCACATTACTCTGGATTTTGTATTGTGGAGTAACAAATATAAGGAATATGGTGTTACTTAGGTCTGCCAGAAGCCATTGTTCAAATAACACATCCATCATTTTCACCTTTCTGATGAAATCCACATGAGTTTGTTGATGATATCTAGACCAGCAACTCTTGTGCATGCTGTCCACGGCTTCAAAGATGTGACTCTATAGTGGTTCTCCGCTGGGAAGAGTTCCCTTTCTTTTATAGTGGAAGAAGCTGAGCAAAACTGCAAGCATCTCTGATTATCACAATTGCTACTGACATCTAGTTGATAGAAACCAGAAAATGCAAGGTATTACATAATGCACAAGGCGCACTCATGACAGTAGCTTATCTTATCCAAAGTAGCAATCCTATTAAAGTTAAATCCTGTCTTCTGGTGTACACCTACAACAAATGAGTCACCATGGCTTCTGCCTAATGGTGGCTCCAAGAACTCATGCTCCTGCCTGAGGCTTTGGTGAAGATGGTACAGTTGTCCTGTGTTCACTTACTTTGTGACACATGTCAGCTCTTTAGTGGTGACTCCATTAACATCTTTCACACATCTTACATAAAGCTTTTAGAAGCTCTCTTCTCAGAACCCTCGCCTCTCCTGCTATTTCTGTGAGTCCCCATCAAAGATGTAGTAAGGATACCTCTCCCTCCTCTACAGAAGCAAAGCAGTTGAAAGAAAGCTTTTTTTCTTCATCTTGTTTTATCTGTGTGGAATATCCTTCATGTATCCCTGACCTTTCCTTCTAATTCTTTCTCTGCTGGTATGGGGCAAATTGGTGTTAACTGCAGAAGCCCATGCAGTAAGTTTACCAAGTCCAATGAGCCTATCTTCGTTGAGGTGGTATCTTTTAACATAAGGTAGTCATCAATATGCGAAAAAGCCATAGGTCACTGTGCAAAAACCTTAGTAAGCTAACAGTGATCTACTGGGATCTACAGTCTTCTACCTGTGTTTAAATTTCAGACCAAAGACCCAATGAAAACCGCACTGCATAGATATTTTATTATAGACCAAATCACTGTCCCTTTGATGAAATGTTAAGTTTTATGAGCAATAGAGCAACCTTTAGTGTTGAGAAGTAGCAACAGTCATAACCCGTTCTCTCTGTGAATTCTTAGACTCCCAACCAAGGACACAAACTCAGGGGTCAAACATATGAAGCACTAAATGGCAGCTTCAAAAATCAATAAGAACAAGTTAATGATATTTGAACATCCTAAAGCTTTCTTCTTGTATCAAAAGTAGCCATACAACTAAAGCCAGACCTTCTGTCCTGGATTAAGCCCTTCACTTCAGGGAGCTGTAGATGTAAGTAAGGCCTGAACATGAAGGGTAGTTTAGTTAGTAACAGAGCCTATAATACTTGATTCAAAACTGTCATATTTTTATAGGTATATTTTATTTTTCAGACGATCTGCTATATCCATAATGCTCAGAAGATATTAAAATGATACGTCAGAGTATTGTGGATGAGGAGACCTAACAAAGATAAAAAAGATTGACCTAGTGATGGCTGGGTACAGATGTAGATGGGAACGTGTTAGTGCTCACTTGAAAGTTCTAAAATTCTTGCAGGCTGAAGTTTGAGGGAGGGTACTATAAAATCTGAGTTGGACTCTGGTAGAAAGCATAGCTATGAGGAGGCAGAGGAAGGAAGAGCTGATTAACAAGGCTACATCATCTTTCAACAGGACCAGCTAACCTAACTTCAGTGCAGAATGCAAAGGCAAAGCCCTTTGTTCAAATTAGTTTGCATTTCAAGGCAATGACAACAAACTATTAAACCAATGCTTTTTAAAGCCCTTTTAAGCCCTGTGTGCCTGTGACTGTTGGTCTTGGACCCAAAGAAGCAGACTGTGGTAAAAATAAAGGGTGTCTTCTGCTCAGAACATTTTGCTGGACTGGTTAAAAGGTAGCATCCTGCCCTCTTTTATGGCAGGACCCTGGTACATAAGAAGCATCATATGTCATATGTAAGGCTGCTCATAAATGAGAGTAAGAGAGCTTAGAGAATAAAATATTTGGAGAACACACCTGTGCTTACCAATTCCATAGAGTCAAGCAAGGAGTGGTGTAGGCATTGAAGAGAATACTGAAGAACTTTAAACAATGGCTAATGATGGCTCGACCTAAAGTGAAATGTGAAGTCATTGTTCAGGGTTGAGTGGAGAGATGCCAGGACATATGAAAGTAGATATGACCCTGTTCCTTATAAAGCCAACATATTACATGTCAGGGGCAGGAACAAAAGCTGCTATGATGGCAGTTCCTGTTAGGAAGGATGTGCTTTCTCATGTAAAGAGAAGTTTAAACCAGACTTGGCTAAATACTTGGAATATGATTACTACAATGGAGAATGCCTAAAGTGGACCTGGTCGACTGGGAGCATGACATACCACATGTAAGAAGGCCTTGGTATTCCCCGCTAAGATGATTCTACTGGTCCTACTAATGTGTGATTTTGCTTAAAGCAATAGCACTAGAGTAAGAAACATTTAAAGTGATGGCTTTTTAATAAATATATCTGAAACTGTATCTGTGAGTGAGTTTCCTGTTCACTGTTAGGATGAATCTACAGTGATGAGAGCTTTTGAGAGATGATATCTGACAAAATCATAAAGTATTTTACTTTTCACAGTATAAGATAAAACAATATAAGAAATAACATGGATCTGAAAGTTAGATAATTCTTAATATTAATAGAATATTAAATTGTACTGCTTGTGAGAGAGAGCAGCTGTAGTCTTCTCCATTTCAGAACTAGGGCATGTGCATGTGTGTGCAAGCATGTGTGTATGTGTGCATGCGGAACATGCATACATGTGTGTGTATTATGTGTTTCATGTGCACATGTGTGCATATATGGGTTTTTCTGTGTCTCAGTTTGTGCTTGAGAAGATACACTTATATAAAAAGTGTTTGGCATAATTTCTGCAAAGTGTATAGACATCTAAAAGTTCTTATCCATTCCCAATC
>NW_021621323.1:5940483-6000331 GCF_004785775.1 Grammomys surdaster
ATTCTTAAATGATTAAATGAATAACAATTTCTAAGTAATTAGTACTAGGGATCAAAGTAAATGTAGTTAAAATAAATCAATGAAAAATGCCAATATTGCAAATTAAGAAGCACTTAAGTAATATTTCTCAAGTAGCAGATCAAGTTGTCAAATAAAATAGTCACATTGCTTAAGATTTATGCATGGTATACTTAATGCCTAGAGTAGTAGGAAGAATAAAATACACCAAAGTTTCTGAAACAGTTAAAAGGAAACATTTTAAAAATAATTTAACACAAGATGGGCATAATTTTTTGTAAGATTATTTAAAGAATAAGCAAGCAATACAAAAATAGACAAATGAAATTTTATTAAAATAATTTAAAAAAATAAAAATAACCCCAAAACATAAACAACAACAACAAAAAATCCCAACAGCACAGCAAAGGAAATGATTGACAGAGTTAAGAGACAGCCAAAGGATTTAAAAACAATTTGATAAGAGTTTAATATCTAGAAAGTATATGAAATTCAATACCAAGAGAGTAGCCCTATTATTTCTTGTATGTGTGTCTGTCTGTGTGTGTGTGTCTGTCTGTGTGTGTGTGTCTGTGTGTGTGTGTGTTTTGCTGGGTTTTTTAAAATAGAATGTCTTTGCTTTTTTCCTTCTTTGCCTGTTTGTTTTCTAAAGAGAGAGAGAGAAAGAAGACAGACAGATGGATGGATGAGGAGGAGAGAAAGAAATGGGAGGAGGTGGGAAGGAGCAAGCTGTGATCAAAGTATCGTATATAAATTTTCAATTACAAAAGAATAGGAAAATCACATAAATAGACACATAAAAGAAGAGCTGACCAACACGTATGAAGAAAATACTCAAGATTCCTAGTCCTCAGGGAATACAGTGACAGCCGGCACCCTCACCTTAACTACATCAGAATGGCTATTACAAAAAAGACAAAAAGTAACAAGCCCTAAAGAGGATGCGGAGAAGAGAATCTCTACTCTGTTACTGAGCATGGAACAATGCAACATTATAGAAAGAAAGCCTCCTTATGAAGTTGAAAATGCCATTGCTGTCTGACCCCATTGGTCCTATCAAGGGCATTCTCTACAGGGAAAAAAGTCATCATATAAAGGAAGACCCTGCTCTGTCATGTTGAAATAGAAAAATAGGTAAAAAAAAAATGTGTAATTTATGTGCATTTGTATGAATATTATTCAACCATACAAAAGAGGAAACCCTGTATTTATATCAAGTTAAAGGAAAATAAAAAACACTAAGTGAAACAAGCCATTTAGAGAAATACAGATCCCACATAGTGTCACTCAATTGTGGAATTTGAACTGAGCTAAATCTTAGAAACTAAATCAGTAATCTTTTACTTTTTGACGTTTTGTAAGAGATAACACCAATGCCACTTGTTTTCAGCTGGTAATAATGCAAAAAAAATCCACTATCATATTCAATGATGCTCAGAAGGAAGGAAATTCTCATACTCGTTTCTTTCCCTTTGTGTGGTTAGTTTTTTACCTGAGAAAATGCATCTAGTTACAGGCCTACCCACCCTTTCAGCTCAATAACTTGATGCTTCTCTAATCACTCAATTTTTCCAGGGATCAAAATTTTCCAATGGCTAAAACAATTTGAAATTACTATAGTTCCAGCTTATAGCTAAATCTTAAAAACATGGTAAGGTTTTCAACTAGAAATATTAACTAATTTCTATGCAAAAGAAACAAAGTATTCCTCTGGTACCAGCAACACCATGAGGAAACAAACCTAACAGCAGGGGGGAAACTAATTAAAAGTTGAAAGAAATATGTAATGCATGAAGAAAGCATTGATTCTTTTTATTAATTATGAAGCTGTGTTCTAAAGAAGATAAATTATAGCTTCATATCATATGAAAAGAACAACGTTGGGAGACCCTGCTTACTGTGCTTAACTTTCAGGGGAAAGAAACTATTGATGAGTGAATTTATGTTCAGTTTATGACTTCTAGGTATTATTTTTCTGGAAAACGATTTTAAAATGTTTTAAACTGAAACTATACATTAAGCTGAAACCGATTACACAAAATCTACTGAAACTAATTTTATTTGTTTCTAGCCATGCCAGCTTTCTTGGAACCACATGGCCTCACATTAGCTCATGAGATGTATGTTACAATGCTGACTCTCTGTTGTGATTTTTCTTATTCTCGTTGAATGTTTACTTTGGGGGACGATAGTGATACTTTCTAGTGCAAAACATTATATAATATAAGTAAAATATCTTTTCAAAAATGCAAAGATGGAAATTTTAGCTCCTTGATCTTGTTCAGTTTCAGACTCCTTTTGTTGGCTTTGAATTTACCTGAGCTAAATGACCAGAGGTATTCACAAGATGACTTGTGAAGAATGTTTAAGAAAGTTAAACATTCATGGCTGTTCAGGATGCTGGTCTTTACACTAGACTTCTTCTGAACTCCAGGTTTTGAATGACATAATCCAGGAGAATTTGAGTAATATCTCAGTGACAAAGTATAAACTGTTAAAATTTATTCTTCAAATAGATGCAAAGACAAATTTTGGTTAAATTTGTTACACTAAAATCTTACTTTTTAATTGAAATAATTGTTTATATTTTTTAATTAAAGACCTCAGGTTTTTATGTAATTTTAATTTTGTTGGTATATTACAGTAGAATCCAAAGTACAGTTTGTCGGTCATTTTGAACAACTTCTTTACAGAAAGGCTTTAGATGGATAGATGGATGGATGGGTGGATGGATGGATGGATGGATGGATGGATGGATGGATGGATGGATAAAAGGTTGGACAAATGGAAAGATATATAAGTGGAGGGAGGAAGTGAGATAGGAAGTAAGGGAGGGAAAGAGGAAGGGAGGCAGGGAGGGAGGAAGGCAGAGAGGAAGGGAGGCAGGGAGGGAGGAAGGCAGGGAGGAAGGGAGGCAGGGAGGCCTAGAAACTTGCATGAACTAATTTTCTTTCTTCTTCATAAAATTGAAACAAACACCCTGGTGTACATTATGCTTTGCTCTTAACTCTTGTTTGTGTTTTGTAAGATTTTCCAGCTGGTTCAGTCACTGTCAATATCCACTGTGATGGAATCATCAAGGCCACAACAGAGATTAAATACTGTTCAGCAGCAAAAACAACAGAAAGTCCATTTAGAGTGTCAGACCCGGGCAAGAGTTTGTGCCAGGTAAGTTGATCTGTCTAGCCAGCTAATCAAGTATATGCTAAAGGGCTAATGCAGGGAGAAAGAAGTCTTGATTTGATGTAAGGTTTAATGGAATGTGAATGGATGGATGACCCACATGAAGGGAAGGAGCCAGCCACCCTCTGAGGTGCAGAGATACAGACAAATTACTTTGCTTCAGTCAAGACGTTCCTGATAAAGCCAACCAGAGACAGCTTGTCCACTGCAACATGGCTATCAAGACAGGTCCTATTTAAAGCGATTACAGAGCAGATGGATAACAGAAGAGAGAGAATCAAGGAGCACCATTGAGAAATTAATTTCTTTACCTAGATGTGGACAGCACCAAACAAGAGAAAGTCAGACTGTGTATCTGATGCTTTGAGACTCTGTCAGCCGACCCACTAAACAGGGAGAACTAGGAATGAATCTTGCGTGTATGTTCACATGGACATTTTTAGAGTGTTATGACTTTCATTTCTTACTGTTACCTGATAGTAAAACTTATTGAATCACCCATGTGATTCAATAAGAGTTCTAGATAGGTCAGGTTGTAGTGGCACACTCAGGAAGTAGAGGCAAGCTGATCTCCATGAGTTCAGAGGCCAGCCTGGTCTACTGAACAAGTTCTAGGACAGGCAGGGCTACTCAGGAGTAAACAACAAACAAGCAATCAGACAAACTAGGCATGAGAAAGAGTTTTAATCCCCAGATCTTTCCTCTCACGTGACAAAATCTTGCTCAGAGATGGGGATTTCATGATGGACTTCCCATACTTGGCATGTTTTCCTATGTGTTGGGTATATGAAAGAATCTTAAAGACTTTTCAGAAAACTTAAGGTATTAGTTTGGTTTCTGCATTTAAAAAAAAAGACTTGACTGACTTAATAGGAAGAAATCGGGCTTTATATAAAAATGTATCATTTATACATTTATTCCACATAGTTTCAAAATGAAAGAAATAGTTTAATGTGAAATAGAAAAATTTGTACGTTTGATGTTATACGGGAAGTACAAAAGTTTGTGGGTTTTCTTTTTTCTTTTTGTTTGTTTTGTTGGCTCAGGTTTTTTTTCTCCTTGGCAATTAGAATCATAACTTTGCTTAAATGTCTTTCTGGGAGAGAAGGTCAGAAGGGAGTGGAAGGGAGGGAGGGTTGGTTCATTCAAACAGTGTGATTTTTCACATTTACCACGACAAGCCCTTTGAGATCTGTAGCAAAGCTATCAATGACAGTGATGTCAACAGGCTGCCAAGAGCCTTTTGTGACTGACACTGGAGACATGATTTATTTTGTGCCACTTTTTCTTCTTCAGCATCCTTCATTGTGAGTGGTGCATTTTAGGACAATGGAAAAGGCAAATGTCTTAGAAAAGAACAGAGTGAAATACCAGTTGTCAGACTATAAAGTCTGAAGACAGTTGACAGGTCGTCTATATTGCATATTGCAGCCACAAAACAAGCACAAACATAATAGCTTGAAATCCAGATTGCTTCATTTTCTTCTGTCAAATCTACCTTGTCTTGTATTAAAAGTTCTATTCATAGCTAAAACTTAATAAAAGGAATATACAGTATTCTCTGTCTACAGCTGGTATGGAGGTAAAGTAGTTTCCAAATACATATCGGCACTGGGTTTAATGCCAGGACACAGTTAGTATATAGCAAAAATTTAATGTAGGATTTATGGATGCATTTTTAAAATAAAATAATGTACAAGTTATGATTTACACTGTAGCTTGAAGTAAATGTGTAGATTTTAGGAAACTAGAAAACATGCTAATTTCTTTTGACCTTGTGTCTGAGAGGTGAGAAAGGACTGTGGCTATGCTATAATGCTTCCCCTCTTCCAAGCCCAGGAGCCTGTACAGGGAAAACAGACTAGATGAAGCCTAGCTATCAGGATCAGCATATGCACTGAGTCCCCAAAGACATAGCTAGTCTAGCCTATGGACAGCAAACTTTCTCCTAGCAAAGATAGACTTTAGGATTAGGATTAATGTACCTGAATGGAGAGAGATGTGAAGACTTTGCTACTGACCTCAGGGCCCAGGTAGTACTGGGGAATTGAGACAAGCACAGTGGGCTCTTGGCAAGTACATTGGGCCCTAGGCCAGCCCAAGTGTTCTTTCATAGGCTAGAAAGAGTAACCATACCTTAGTTCCATACCCTAGACCATAGACTGCACGTGGACTAGTGTTCCTCTAAATCTGCACACATTATCTGTAAACTCACTGTCAAAATGACCCTACATTTGACAGAGGAAGAACTTCAGAGACATTTCCTGGTGTGTTTTAAGGTCGCATACAAACTGCTTTTGTGAGTTCAGATAGAACACTACAGTGATTATTCCCTTTTTATGATGCTGTCACCAAACCCAATAATTTGTATTCTTTGCAAATGGCCCATTGAATACCTCTATTCAAAATGCAATACACATTGTAATCAAACTCACCATAATTATTGTTTATTTGTAAGAAAATGTACCAGCAAGTATGAGTTTGTCAACACCCTGCCTGCTTGGCAAATAGCATACTGTAAAATCTGTGTGAAGTTCTTGCATGGTTCAATGGCAGATATGATTTCAGTAAGCCTGAAATTATTAACAGGACTCGTCTATAGCCACTTAAATGCTATTGGACATCTAATAGTCTAAACCCAGTGTGAGTTTGAGGAAAGAGTAATTAATGAGAAATCTGTGTGTTTGTTCTTCAGTTTTCCCAGAACTCATAATAAGGGACATGACATAGTATTTAAAAGCTACTGAGCAACAGGACAACATAATCATTCTATGATTTTTAATAAAGAATTAATGAAAGAACTGATTTTTGTTTTGTTCCAGTGATGTCCATTAAGGTTTAGAACACTTTACCACAGTTAACTTAGCAATCTACTTCTTTTTCAATTCATTTTTTCCCCAGAGTGATAAATACTAAAATCCCAGTCAAAGCCTAATAAAGGCTCAATTCATAGTGTATCACTTAAAACAGACAGCATGAGCTCTTCAAATGAAAAAAAATATATCTAAACTTAGTTTGGGGGGATAATTAAGATTCAAATATTGGAGGCAGAAATACTGCAATTTTGCTTCCACCAAGATAATTAAAACCTGTGAGACTTTCATCCTATTTACACAAGTGTCTTGGGGACAGCAAAATGTTATATTTTTAAAAGAAATGACTATATAAGATACATACGTGAAACTGGGTCAAATGCTAAAAGAATATAGTAATTCTTAGTCATCTTGTTCTTTAAAAGAATTTTATATTACTGGATGTGCCCTATAAGGACAGATTTTGTCCTTAGACCCTCTTTCCTCTCTCCCTTGCTTCTCAGCTGCCAAGGGAAGCCACTTGCCGCTGTCATGCACTTCTTGCCCAGTGGGTCTGCCTTGGTACAGGCCTAAAAATGCTAACACTAGCTGACTGTGAACTGAAACCCCAGAAAACATGAGCCAGCATCAACTTTTCCTCCCTTGTCATTTCTCTCGGGCATTTTGTTTCAATGATGGAAACCTCACCAACACTAAAGTCAGCGAGGTTGGAATGAGAAAAGGTACTGGCTTGGGAACTGAACACTGTGCAAGTGTGCCCAGTGTACTTCTTATACTATTAATTTCCTCAAGGGGAATTTCTTCACCCAGTTAAGCTTGTGCTCAGAATTGTTTCCTTTGAAGATTCTCTTCTGGGAACCCCTTCTCTTTCTAGTAATTTTCTAAACTTTCCAGTAGACCCTTATCAGTCTCAGAAAGTTGGGGGCCAACCTTCCTATTTCCACCAGCCCCTTTTGATGCAAGGTGCAAATGCATGGGGAAGCACTGTGGTAGTCTGAGTGCACACTGCAGCCAACTTTATGTTCTCAAAGGATAGGAATATTCAAACTCATTTCTATGTATATGATAAAGGGTCTCTAAACTTTTCCAGAACCATCTCTTATCAGAGCATTCTTCCATGTTTCTTTAGTATATCGTCATTCAACTTAGTATTCTTTTTAGGCTGCTATATCCTCATATTATGCAAAAATATATTACAGTACTATTTTTCCTGCCCCCAACACACGTGCTTAAAGGATAGGCTATGTTTTTCATCTTTATAATGTCACCGTCTTTCCCACAGTTACTTTCTTGTGTATGGGTCACAGCTAGCATGTAGTGCTTTAGAATATGAGGAAAACTCAGTGACACCTTCTTTTCTAATATTATTTGAATAACTTAGTGAAAAACTATTGACCCAGTATGCAAAGAAGATAGTGGGAGAAGTGAAAGTATCCCCTAAAAATACTTTGTGGTTCATATATAAAATAACCCACTGTTCATGCAATGGCCAACTCTCAGAAGTTTGTTAGACCAGGCGATGAAGAATTGTGCTCTCATTCTTCTTCAGGTTTCACAATTGCAATGGACCACGAGTTAGTGCACTTTGCTATTGACTTAGAAACTTCAGAGATTCAGATTGATCATGAGCACATGTTGTAATTTCTTATTAAAATGCCAACTACTTTCTTTATGTGAGACGGGTTTCTTTCATGCTAAAGGACTTTTTCAGGTGTCCAATGAGGAATCTAGAGTTTCTTCAAATTCACATATTCCATAAATTTATGTTTGAAGATGAAATGTTCAATTAGTATATTATAACAATTCTCCTTTCAAGTGATTTGACTTGCAAATATGTGGAGGCTCTCTGTCTTCTTTTTAAATTAAAATTTTATACACAATGACTGGCATAATGTGGTATTCCAGCGTGTCCAGTGCATGCTGATAAGATTCAGGGGATGAGCATTCTCTCCTCCGAGTAATTTCTCATCTGCACATACTAGCTCCTCTCCTCATGACCTTCACACAGTAGGGAGTAGGTTGTGTGTAGCTGTGGCCACTGCACTGTGCTCTGGATATTAGAGCTTACACCTCTACAGTGTGTCCCTTTTTGCACCCACTACTCAGCCTCCTATGACCACCACCTTCACACTTCCCTTTCTCTGCTAGTCACTATTCCACATCCAGATTGACCTCTTCTACCATCAATGGATGAAAGAAAGGGTAGAGTTTGCCAAATTGATGAGATCCAGATCCAGTGAGAGACCGTTTCTGAAAAAGATGGGGTGGTGGTCAATGGAGCAAGACAACCAGTGTGGGATCCTAGCTTCCATGTGCATACACTCATATTAGGTACAAATGAACTCAACTTATACACATACAGAGTATTTAACAAGAGCAATATAGCTTTGCAGACACTGACCCTACTTTTCTGTCCAAGTTAATCTCACTCTTCCTCTTTCTATACCTACCAGATATGATGTTATCTTGTTTCTTGGGCCGGGTTCAGTCGTCGGCCACAGGGCCTTTGCACATCTCTATTATGGACAGCTTCTCTTCTCCTTCAATAACCTCATTTAGTTCATTATAACCCACCCACAAAATTTTAATTTTAGTGTATTTTGTTTAGTGACATTCTTCCATGATCTCCTAATGTATCTCTTCATGATACCGATGGATGTACGCCTTGATGTACACTATTTGTCAAATTAATGTCTGTCATTGTACCCAAGGCCCCAAAGCACAAAATTGCCTATTCGTGTTTTCATTTCATCTTCAGAACCACAGATATTGCTAGGCATGCGATTGCTTGATATGCACTTTGTTGGGCAAATGAATGAAGGGGTCAGTGAACGGTACCCATTAAACTTCTCTCCCAGTCTCAAATCAACAAATAACTAGAGATCTGTGTTCCAACAGCCATTACTAACACAGGCACAGACTTTTGGGGAGTTAGGGGAACAGAGCTGAAACATTAATGCTTCTGATGGAAGCAGAAACTGAAAGTGAAAGGCCACTGTGATTATATTATGCTACGACTTTCTTAGCCAAGCAGACAAATGTTACAGTTTCTTCTCTGCAGCCAGGAAATGGTCTTATGTCTAAGTAAAACTCAATGGCATGGTATGTCCATGACAGCCAGATGCAAATCTAGCATTCATATCAGCTAGCCATGCTTCCCTGGCACTGTCTGTTCTATAGATTGTTGGAAGGACCAACAAAGGAGCAATAGACAAGCCATCATCAACTGAAAGACAGTGGAAAACAGTTACTTCTCCAAGCATCAGCCTGGATCCTCAGTGACAGGGAGATGCTATGTTAACCCTGGACTGTGATTGCTGGTTTCTAGGTTTAAAAGGTACAGGACTCTGCGTTGTTTAAGCTGTTGTCCATTTGCATCTCTGTATTATGGCAGCAAAACTTACATTCCAAATACCCTAAAAGCTATGTGTTTTCAGTTTAACTTTTTTGAAATGAAAACAGGTTGATGCATTTGTTCAAGCAGAGAAAAGCCACCATGAGAAGCTCTTTTTACAGAGTGCTCTGCAGACTTCTGTGTAGGTTGGAGTGACTCCATTTCATTGATATCTAAGAACTCCATCAAAGAGTGTGGAGAAAAACAAACAATAGTTCCTGGATATTTCACACAGTTACTCACAAGTGTTGACATATGATATATCAGTACTATGTTTCTTAGACTCACAAATCAGAACTGGAGAAACTAGATTTCCAAACATTTTGTCCTGTCATATTATTTGTAAGTAAGCTAAAGAAGACAGCTCTAGAGTTCTTGCTTCCTGGAATACAAGTGAATCAGTGTGGCTGACAGTACCCATCAACTCTGTACGTCACCCATTATCCCACTTGCCTCCACTTTCTATGTTCACATGAGCAGCTTCGTGACTGAAGAAATGATAGTCCATCCCACAACAACTGTTAACTGCCAGTAGTCTATCAGGGAGAAGTGGGACCTCATGAACCCCTTCCCCATCCATGATGAAGTGTTGACTTGATCGATCTTGTGCAGATCCCCAATAGCTGCAGTGGTTTCCTGAGCGCAGTAGCCATGTCATATCCAGAAAGCATCTTTCAGCTGCACATCTTCCAGGCTTCTGGCTGTTACTCTGTGATGTCTCCTGAGCCTTTGGACTGTGCATATAGCTGTCTCACTCAGGGCTCAGCATTCCAGAATCCCCTTTCCTCAGTACTTTGGCCAGCTGTGGGTTTCTGTACTAACTGTCCCCCAGGGCACAAAGAGGCATCATTCATGAAGGCTGGGAGCATCACTAATCTATGGCTATAAATATGAGAGAATGGAAACTGACTTGGAATTATCAAGCTGCCAATTCCCTAACTCTCTAATTTGGGGTAAATGCCAATTTTTCCTTTGTTTTTTTTTTCCTGTTCTTCTGCATGTATATGGTGAAATATGATCACATATACCCCCCATTCTCATCTCCAATATGTCCCGGTCCTAACGTCATGTCTTTCTTGTTTATAACCCATTAAATCTAGTTAGTACTACCTATATGTGCAATAGTGCAGGGCCATTCACTGGAACATGAGCATCCTATTGGCTAATTTTAAATTTCCTTTTCATTTGAAAACAGAAAAGCATTGAAGAGCTTGATAATGTTCTTGCATCTATATTCAAGCGTGAGATACCATATTATGAATTCAAACATCTGCAAACTGAAACTTACCCTCAAAAAGAACGTGAGTAATTTTTCAGTGGTATCGTTCGTTTTATTATATTCTAATCTCTGCAACCACTTAAGAAATTATATAGTGAAAGATGCAGCTTATAGTTTTATATAACTCCTTATGCCTGAAGACATACTAAAGTAGAACAAAAATTTAAATATGTCTTATTAGTATATAGTTGTGTATGCATACTCATGCACATGCATGTATGTATGATGTATGCAGGTAACGTATGTGAATGCAGGAGGCAGAAGACAACTTTGAGCAACCAGTTCTCACCATCCACCTTTATATAGGGGATTGAACTCGTCAGAAAGTTTGCCCAGGAAACACATATCTGCTTATCTGTGTGAACCCCAATAGTTAAAACATTTATGGTTTCATGTACTTATCACATGTTGGACAACTGTGTGTAGTTTTTAAAACTAGTGGTCTTACCTCCTGATCTTTATTATAAGGATATGTTTGAATAAGGACATATGTAATTAATTTTATTTATCACATCATTGTTTATAATTGCCCCAGACTGAAATAACTTAATATTCCAAGATTAATGGTTATGTAAATTTTGACACAGATATTTTAATGTGACCATCAGAAATTAATTTTATCATGGTTGTCTTGCTGGCTTGATATTTTGATATTGAATAATAGACACACATAGTAGTTTGCAAATTTGTGATTTTACCTGATGTTTGTAGTAGTCATGTGTGACTTATATAATTTAAGTAATTGTGGTTTTGGTTTTCTTTAATTAATTAATTTTTTTAATTTTATTTAATTGGTTTGTTTTACACTCCAGATTTTATTTCACTCCCAGTCCCCACCTCTGACTGTTCCCATCCAACACCTCCTCCCTGGCCCCTTGTCTCCACAAGGATGTTCTTACCCCCACACCCGTGACTCCACCTCTAATTTCTCTAGCTCCTCCAGTCTCTTGAGGGTTAGGTGTATCTTCTGTGACTGAAGCCAGACCCGGCAGTCCTCTGCTGTATGTGTGTTGGGGGCCTCATATCAGCTGGTGTATACTGCCTGGTTGGTGGTCCAGTGTCTGAGAGATCTCGGGGGTCCAGGTTAACTGAGACTGTTGTTCCTCCTATAAGGTTGCCCTCCTCTTCAGCTTCTTCCAGCTTTTCCATAATTCAGCCACAGGGGTCAGCAGCTTCTGTCCATTGGTGGGGCGCAAATATCTGCACCTGACTCTTTCAGTTGCTTGTTGGGTCATTCGGAGTGTAGTCATGATAGGTTCCTTTTTGTGAGTTCTCCATAGCCTCAGTAATACTGTCAGGGCTTGGGGCCTCCCCTTGAGCTGGATCCCGCTTTGGGCCTGTTGCTGGACCTTCTTTTCCTCAGGCTCTTCTCCATTTCCATCCCTACAGTTCTTTCAGACAAGAATAATTATGGGTCAGAGTTTTGACTGTGGGATGGCAACCCCATCCCTCACTGGATGCCCATCTTTCTGCTGGAGGTGGTCTCTACAAGTTCCCTCTCCCCACTGTAGGGTATTTCATTTAGGGTCCCTCTCTTTGAGTCGTGAGAGTCTCTCACCTCCCAGATCTCTGGGTTTTTTTATTTCACAAAATGAGTGTTTCCTTGTTTTAAAAAAAATTTTCTAAATCTTATTTGTGCATGTGTGGGAGTACACACTCATGTGTGAAGGTCAGAGGACAACTGTGGGTGTCAATTTTCTCCTCCCATGTTGGATCTCAGGAAAGGCACAAAGGTTTTGAAGCATGGCTCCATGAACAAATGACACTAGTTTCTGAGCCATCATACTGGCCTCTGAATGGATATTTTCTATAATTATTAATTACTATTTGTGTGATACAGAAATATAAAAATACAAAGATGTAGAAGAGCTACCGATTAAAGTTATATAACCAAATATTACTGTGACTTCATGGTCTATTTTAGAAATACTTTTGTTCCCGGTTAGTTTCATGAAAGAATGTTTCTAATTCACTGGCTCTCCAGCCTCTGTAAATACCGGGATCGATGTAATGGTGACTGAGACAGGCACAGGGCTAAGCAATATGAGTGGTCTAATAGTTGCATATTAATATGTAAAGGTTAAGGCATTTTCCAGCTGGAGTCTATGCTGCTTAACCAGATTTAATATGAGCCATTCAGGCTTCAAGGATGCAGCAGAGGAATCCAAAGACCCAGCTGATTGGGAAGCAGCTAAGTATGTGAACGGCTGAATTACCGTGGGGTCTGTTACAGGGAAGCACCAGAGACAGTGTTTTTAAAATGTAAGAGTAGTGGGAAAGCTTAGCTATGTAATTCACTTACAGAATAAGGTACCAAATTAATACAGAAAAGGAATATGGAAAGATTGTTTATTCAAGATATTTATCATAAAACAAGATGATATGCAGGTGATAGTCTAAACAATGTGACACACTTTTTGGCCTATGGAGTTATCAGGAAAAAATGTACATTAATTTTCATTGTCTGCTTCAGAGATAGGACTTTAGGCAACAAACAATGAGTCGCAATGGTGGGAGAGAAAGGAAAAAAAGAAATCTAGGTGAGTGAAAGTGTGTGCACAGGTGTGAAGACGGAACTGAGATACAGCTTTTATAAACTCTTTTAATGTTATCTTTTTTTACATTTATAAAATTGGAGTTGTAGAGTTGGAGAAGATGGAATGGCTTAGGTCTTTCATTTCATAGGAGAATTCTGAATAACTTTAAAAGAATGGGAATTCTTGAGTTCAGTTGTGTTCCAGCTGAATTTGGGATGTTCTTCAGGCATCCCTGGTTAAAGCCTTAGTTCCAAAACTGCTGATGTTGAAAGGTGGTTGAGGCTTTGCAAATCAGGCCTAGGGGGAGGCTTTAGGGTAAATGCTACATCTGGTTCAGTTGGAGTGAAGAATCACAGCCCTTTCCTGTCTCTTTAAACCATGGTCAACCTAAACCTTTCTTCCTTCTGGAGTTGAGGGTATTTCATTCAAAAATAAAGGCAGTTTGATTAGTGAGAAAGGGTGCAATATGTTCTTAGATGGAGAGTATGAAATAGATTGAATCTCAGCCTTTGTATACGTGGCTCTGATGCAGTAAGGCAGTCCTATGTATCTTTCTAATAAACACAGATAAAGATGGTGCTAATAACCCTCGGGCCTTGATTCAGTGTGAAGGGCTGAATACTTTAATCACTTACAGAACTTTTGTATGCAACAGGCCTAAGCCATTCTCAACACAAATTAGTGAGGACACAGGACATCATCAGTGGTTACAGTCACAGACAATCCTCAAGGACAGACACATTTTCCTGCCTTAAGGTATTAAAAAACATACCAGCAAAACAATCTAGTCTCATACTCGATCTTGACAAAGAAACTTTGTCAGTCTTTCTTTTAAAAAGTTAGAAAAATGGTGGCTAATGCAAGCTGTGAACCATTACTAGAATTTGATGAAAATTATTTAATTTAAACATTTTATTAAAATGAAACTTTTTATAAGGTAACATTTTTTTTCAAAAAGCTGAAAAAAGAAGACAATTGATTACACAATTCATCCATGTTTATTACAGAGTATACTTAGAAAATTAGATGCTATAAAACTTATGACACAATAATTCCTATATGAAGTACAAAAGAATGTAATACAATAAACACAATAAGATACCAAGACAGATGTGAATGTGATTCAGTTTAGGTGCCGCTGAGTTTTGCTCAACATAAAATAGAATCACCTGTGAAGAAGGAACCTCTATTAAGAAATTGCCTCCATCAGATTAGCCTGTAGACAAGTCTATGGGGCCTTTGCTTGATTCATGATTCATGTGGGTGGTACCACCTGGGCAGGTAGTTGTAGGTTGTATAAAAAGCCAAGCTGTGTGTCTCAAGGAGCAAGTCTGCAAGTAGCATTTCACCATGGTCTCTGCTTCTCAGTTCCTGCCTTGAGTTTCTACCTTGGCTTCCCTTGATTGTGGACTATATTGTAAGTTAAATCAAACCCTTTTCTCCTAAACATTTTTAGGACATGTTGTTTAGCAACAAAACAACTTATCTTCTAGTCACTGAAGTTCTATTTCCATCCTGTCTTCAAAATACCTGCTTTTAAAGACCCCACATCTGTGTCTCATCATGTTCATGTGGGATTGATGAAAAGGTTTGAGATGCCCTTCTTTATATAGAAATAATCTTAAGAATACTAAGGGGAAAACACTGGTTTAGAGTAAAACGCTGAACATATTTGAACGGCAGGCAAACAGCAAAGCAGGTATAACCCTGAGTACATTGTCTCCAACTCATCAGTGAAATGTTTCATTATTAAAGGTATACTGTTTGTTTCTTTACATTTCAGCTAAGATAAAGAGAAGGCCAGGGGAGTGTGAGGAAAATGGGGGACTGAAAATGTGTTCAACACAGACATACCTGCATGATAAGTCATAGGATGACCCACAGACATTTGTGTTTATTAAAAGGCAAGAGCTCCATTAGTGATGACTTTGTTTTTCCTATGCAGTCTTTTTTTAAGGGGCATTCTAGCAAATTCTAGGTTCAGTTCCCCGACTGTTTGTTCATAAATAAAATACTATTTCAAGCCAATCTTAGTCATTTCATCATTGTCTAGACAACACGCTTCCTCATTTGGCATTCATTTTTATGCTTTACCCTCAGTAGACAAAGCTGTGGATGGGTAACAAGGAGGTATATGTACAGAAGAGGTTAAACCTGCTACAACCTTCTCTTACTTTGTAATGCTCTTCTATTGACTTCTAAATGATCTTTCTCCTGGATAAGAACGTTCCAAATGGAGACAGTTCTCTCTTAGAGGAGAACAACATTCAAACAAACTTGGGAGAGTCCTGGATTTATTTGTAATGTGCTGGTATGTGGGTAGATCACTGTGGACTTGGAAATCTGTGTAAGGGATTGTACTGAGCAGCTTTTACCGGTATACTAAAGCCCAAACTACCAAAGAACAGCACTAGGAGTCAGGATCACTTTCAGCATCTGCTACTTTATTTCTGATTAATATATGAACACACATGGTTTGTCCATCGTCTGAAAGTCTAGATGCAGCCATGGCGCTGGAAAGGCAGGGCCAGTGCAATTGCTACAACCGTTCTGTAGCTCTCAGCTGCTTGGACTTTCGAACCACTTCTAGCTGTTGACAATTCCTTCATCCCCTTATGTTCTTCATAGTGCTGCTAAAGTCTGTTTAATACAGGGTATTCTGTACCATGGACAGGAAGAAATATAATTTAGCTGATTGTCAAAGTGGCAACTAGTTTAGGAAAAAAAGAACTGCATTATTTTGCCCGGACTGTGTCCCACCAAGAAATGCTCGCTGGCTCATTTAAGCCCAGTAAGTGACAACTTTCTCTCTCTCTCTCTCTCTCTCTCTCTCTCTCTCTCTCTCTCTCTCTCTCTCTCTCTCTCTCTCTCTCTCTCAAGAGAAAGGTACAAGAAGGAAGGAGAAAACAAAACCGCAAGAATTAATGCTATTCCTATTCACAGCTAGCTCCCGTGACTTGTGTTTAACTGTGACAAACAGGAGATGAAATGCTTTACATATGTTACCTTAATTCCTCACAGGTCTCCTGAGATACCATTTAATCTTTACCTTACAGCACTGATACTGGGATTCCAGATGTCAAGTCACTGTCACTCACAAGAAGCCTAGCTCTTTTTTGGCGGGGAGGGGATGCGTATTTCTATTGTAACTACAATTCTTCAAAGAACATTAGTTATTTAAACTTTGTTCAGAAATATCTGAAATCTGATCTCTAATCCCTTTAAGGAGAAAGATTAAAATTTGGTTTTCTTCTTCATAATCATATTTGGACACTTTACCTTGTTGCAAACATTTCCAGGTGTCCTTTTGGCATGTAAGTTCTGTAACCCTGCTGTCTGTAGTGTAACCTGCTGGCCTCTGGGTTATGGAGACCAGCTATAAGCCTGTAGCTGTCACCAGCAGAGTGCTCGCTCCAATGCATATCTCTCCATCACTCCAGTGCACATGTTGTTTTCCTGCCTAGAGACTGACGAACTGAGAGTGGCTAGCATAAAGCCTGAGCTAATGATGACCTTGTCACATGTGGTCAGAGACAATGCTGTACTGCTGAAAAGCCTCTGTGCAGTGCTATTTGTGTCATAAAGAACCTAAAAGCTGGGATCAGAAAAAAACCATAGTTCACTCTTGCCTTAAGAACTTCTGAAAACTGTCTGTCTGTCTGTCTGTCTGTCTGTCTGTTTGTTTGTTTGTTTGTTTTACAAAAATGGAGTAAAGGAAAATAACAGGGCAGGGGCCAAGATTCTGAGACCAAATGTGAAAGTCAAATTTGGTGATTTTTCAAGGGCAATGGGAAACTCGAAACAAGAAGGATGAGGAAGGTGAGAAAAAGAAGGTTAGTGGAGATAAAGGAGGGAGGGAAAAGAGGATTTTGAGTTCCTTTTAGACTACTCCCTGCTGATTAGGGGCACTGAGTTCCTTGAGGCAAATCCAATCTTTGTCTCATCAGAACATCTCCAACTTCTTGTCCCTTTTCTCTCAACCACTTGACAAACCAGCAGAAGCAGGAACCAGTAGGAGGAACGACCACACGTCTCTTGGGGCTCTGGTCTTTTTATACCCTCTCTAGAGTCCCTAGAATTAAACCATCTTCATCTGGCAGAACCACACCCCCACAAAGCACCCAGGAGACAAATAGTCTGCCACTGTGAACAATATGAAATATCCCCATATCCTATTCCCAGGATTAAAACAAACAGATGTTTACATAACAGAACTGTGTTTTTTAAGACACCAAAATTCTCACTATAGTTCTCCAGTGACCTCCGTTGTCTTAGAATGTCCCCTTGCAAACTTACTTTCAGAGACAACTTTGCTGGTAGACATAAGTATTCCAAATCTTCAGAAGGACAGAAAATGATTTAACAGGACTCTCAATTACAAGACAACCCATATATTTCAAGTGATATGACTCCTTTCACTGAAAGGCGATTGAAATTTGAAATAGAAGCTTCATTTTGATTTAAGCCATGTTCTTTACTATAGTCTGTTAGCGAACCTAATGCTCATTGTAATTTATTTGATTCTTGCTGTGCCAATATTTCATTTGTTGACTCTTGAGTTGTAGAGGCTTCTGGCTTTACAAGGTTCCATCACCACTGTCAGGAAAGCACTGACGCTTCTAGGACTCAGGGGAGCAGCTTGATAGGTCTTCAGATGAGACATCTGCTTCGTCCTCTGAATAGCAGCTTACCCAGTCACTTTCCTTGATGCGTAGGTAGACACTATTGGCTATACAACTTTTTTTGTTACCAAAATCCAGAACATCTTTCTTTTCTGTTTCTACCTCAATAACAGGGGTTTCAAAAATGACAGAGAGACTGACTCTGCTTCCCAGAGCTTTTCCTGCACTATTGTATCAGTATTTGCTGAAGATAGCCAAGAAGCAACACTGAACTTACATCACAAAGTCCCAGGATTTGTGGGTATAGAAGAGCTTTTAGCCCTTCTGTGGCATGAGGTCTTGTAACAACTTTTTTCTTGAAAGCTAAACAGGTTTGTTTTGAAAGACCCACTTTCTCATTGTTCACACAAATACTGAGAACTCCAATTGCTGACTTGTGGCCAATGGTCAGTTGGGTTGAGGTCACTAAAGAGAGTCTGTGTACCAATAACTCACACAAGCAAGCAAGAGGGCACCTCAGTTCCTTGAGGACCCTGGCATTCCTAAATCCAAATATCATTCCTGAGTTCCATGGTTCAGTTTTACAGTTTGTACCAACAGACTACACAGGAAAGGGCTTTGCTGTACTCAGTAGGTTCTAGTGTCCAGCAGTAGAAAATACATTATAAAGAGAAGGGGGAGTCATCAATCCAGAAACAAGACTTGGTCCTAAAAACATCCTGGAAACTACATGTTCCAGTACAACAAGAGGATAAGAGACTATCCTGAAACCCCATTGACCTGCATGTCTTTATGGTCCTGAGGCAAAGTTGCATTCCTATCTGAGGAGACTGGTATCAAACCCTGCAGGGTCACAGGAGCTGTGTATAGAGAATGTCCAGTCCAGAGTGCAGGATGCAGCATAGGCTGGTTCTGTACTGCAGCAACAAAGGCAGTGTGACTTCGTACACTATGAAAGATACTTCCAGAATGTTAGAGGTCACAATAGCAAAGAGGAGAGAGAAAGGAAGAGAGTGTGCCAGAGCTAAAGAAAGAAGATATGGGGAATTGTACCTACATTTGGAGGAAAATGTTATAGCAAGGTAACAATGTTGACTAAATTATATACACCATTTTAATATGTAATATATTTGAAATAACCTTATGTATTCATAAATGTCATTATGTATTTGGTAAAACTGTATCTTCCAATTTGACAAAATGGTGATTTTTCATTTCATTTAGCGTGATTGTCTCAAAGCACCCATTTTATCCTATGGCAAACACTACTGTTTAGGACAAAGCTCTGTGCCCCCAAAATTTCTAGTACTCAATACAAATTTACTAGATTTATTCATTCATTAGTGGCAACAAACAAGTATAAATCAACACCCATAGATATAGATGGTAATACATTTGAGTTTCAAGTATAAAAATGATTTTTTATTTTGTTGAAATAAAGCAAATATTTAGATCTCATAATTTTTGCCTTTTAGTTTATCATCTTCTTCTTCTTTTGGCATCTGCCACAACAGAATGAGGCTCTAGTCCCTTTGACTTTTGAAGATGCTGCAGTGACCTCCCTGGGTACTGAGTCTCTCTCTTCTGCATCTATAAATCCAGCACCAAAAGTACAGGTTTATTAGGGTCAAAAGTAATAAGCATCTATGAGTGTGTCAGAGTCAGGAAAGGAAATATAAACACCAGCCATTAGCAACAGCTAATAGGAAATAAACTCTCTACTATCCATTTTAATAAGAAAAATGCATGCTTGGGTTAGCCTCAATTAGGCACACAGAGGCAAACACAAAAACACAATGGAAACACACATTGTGTTTATGCACTACATAAGCTAACAACTAAGGAGCCTCCTCATTTGGAATTGTGAGGCAATGTTGCTCAGACCTAAATTTTTTTACAAATCCTAGCATGCCCAGATAGTGTTTACCACTTTGTCAGTAATTCACTCCTTGGACATCTCCCTTTATTTCTTGAAAAGGTACACTGTTCTGAGAGTGATGCTTTTACTAAACTGTTTTAAAAGATCTAAAACTGAACACTCAAACTGCTTCATTCTAATAAGAAAGAGGCAGAAAGTCATAGAAGAACTCATCTTTTATCTCATTCTGATAGGTAATGGTTTGCAAAGGACCATAGTCACCTTACTTCTTAGATAGACAGATTGATGGATGGGTGGGTAGGTGGATGATAGATAGGTGATAGATAGGTGATAGATAGATAGATAGATAGATAGATAGATAGATAGATAGATAGATCATAGGTAGAGAGATAGATAAGAGATAGAGCAATGAGAGATAGATAAGAGATAGATGATAGATTAATGATAAATGATGTATAAATAGATTGATGAGAAGTAGATGGTAGAATGACAAATGATAGATGATATATAGATAATATATTGATAAATAAATATGTGATAGATGATAGATAGATAGATAGATAGATAGATAGATAGATAGATAGATAGATATGTATGTATAAATAACTTTTATTTGCCAGATTTAATTGTCATCTCAGGGGCTTATTGCTGAATAAGCTCACGCTTTCTAGTTCTTTCTGAACCCTGACTAGCTGGTTCAACTCAGGTCTTGGCTCAAACTCCTCTTCAAACTGACCGATTTGAACTGGCTTTTCTCAGCTTCTTACTGAATCACTCTGCTTGGTCTCAAACTCACTCTCTCAATTTCTTCTAATCTTCTGGCTCCTTGTTATCTGGCTTTGATGACCTCTGCTGACCTGTACTGTACAAAGTACACCAACTCTACTCAACTGAGCTCCACTACATTGTCTGAATTCAACTGATCTGTACTCACTGAACAGTCGTTCAGGTATGGAGAGCACTCCGTACCTGATTCACTCTCTAATGCTCTTAAGTCACCTCTCTTTTCTATCTGTTCTCATAAGAGTTGGGTGTATCCTATCTCTGACTCATCTTGTCAAATCTTTCTCTGATTTGTCACTTTGTCTGACCCTCAATTAGGCATCACTTTCAAACATTACTGCTTCCTTCTACAAACCAACTTTACCTTCATTGTTTGAGATTAAAGGTGTGTACTAAGGATATGTTTGTATTCTAGCCAGAGGAATTAAAGGTGTGTCTGTATTCCAGCCAGATCACATAGACCTGGAAGGTCTGTGAATGTGAACCCTTGCCAGAGACCCAGTGTTGCTGTATTAAAATTCCTTTACATACATAGACAGACTAGATCTATGTATAAAATATATGTAATAAATATAAACTATGTATTAATGGACATAGATTTATGAAATACACCTTTTAAATAAAATTTGATGTATATGATGAGTTTGAATGGTGTGTTTCACTGCTTCATGCCACAGATTACTTGGACTTCTTTGATATCCATGATAGGAAATAAACATAGCAATTCCCCTGTAAGTCATAGCCCTCAGTGGTCACTCATGACCCCAACTATCATGTCTGCTTTCATACTGCTATTCTTCCTGGTTCCCCTGTTTTTTATTCTTTTACAGTAAACACACTGTAGATACAAAGTTGGAAGTTGACAAATAATTTTTATTGTTTAGCCTACATTTTATCAGGATTTATTATATAGACTATTTCATACACTGATTTTTTTAAATCCCTCCATTATTGTATCTTGCTTGCCCTCCACATGATTTCCATTCCTCTACCTCCAGACCCTCCTCCTACATTTATGTATTTTTTTAGTTTCCTTTTGATTATTATTGTTACATGTATGTTATACTTATAACATGCAAGTTACATATAAGTTTATTAGTACAACATTCTAGCCCATTTAACATTGATAATATATTTTTAAGGTAGATTCCTTGGTATTTTATAACCAATTAGAGAGCTAACTCTCTTAGCAGTCATTAATTTCCTATAGTTCTTTACCTATCACTGGGAACTTGTGAAATTTCTAAATCCACATTGGTATGTCAGCTGATGTTATTGTTCATGTCTTATATGTGTATACTAGATAATTCGGTACCATTTCCCTGTACTTTATAGAAGCAAAAATCTGGCAGTAGACATCCTGGTCCTCTGTCTGTTACACTCTGTCCACCATATCCTCCATTGAGTTTCTTGAGCCTTTCACTGTGAGAATTGAGGTGTTCATTATATCAGTCAGGGCTAGACACTCCATGATCAGATGGTCTTTGGATTTTGAGAAGTTGTGGATTGCTGCAAAAAGAAGCTTCTTTGATGGGAAGTGAGAGCTATACTTATCTGTAGGTGTAATGATAAGTGTTCAGAATATAGTGATATTGAGTTTTCAGCCCTAAATAGGTCAATTTTACCAGGGTTCACTAGGGACAGGCAATGTGGGCACAACTTTTAATTTTTTTCCTTAAATATCTGATAGGGCATTGTAATAGTGATAATTCAATTTCTACAAATACAGCGGGGGGGGGCAGACAGACAGACAGACAGAGACAGAGACTCATTAACTGAACTAACTGGCTAGCAAATTCCAGTCATTCTCTTGTCCAAGCAGTGCTCCAGTGCTTGTATTGCAGATATAGGCAGTGGCACATCTGACTTTGTTTCTATTCATTTGTTTGTTTGTTTGTTTGTTTGTTTGGTGGTGGTGGTGGCGACGGTGGTGTGTGTGCTCGAGTGTGCATGTTGATGATGGTGTTCTGGATGGTTTTTCACTTTTTAATGTGCTAGGGATGCTACGGATTCAAACTCAGTCCTCCTGCCTGTGTGGCAAATACTTTACCAATAATACCCCAGCCCCCTTCCCTATTTCTTTCTATTTAACACTCAGGGAAACCCCCTGCCCCAACACATTTGGCATAGCACAGAATGTAAGAGCTATTGTAATCCTCACTTCTAACCCTCTACTTTTACAAAGAGAGGCTGAGGAACAAAGGGTTTGAAGGAATATTTTTAAGAGGCCAACATTTACTGGTTGAGCCAGGATTAAAATGTGCATCACCTGTCTTTTAAGCTCTTCTTCATGTGACTCACTGTTTTGTCCCAAAGTGGCCACCTGGCCTCTCCCTCCATATGAATGAAAGCTTAATATCCAAGAGAGTAATTTGTGAGAACGAACGGCTTATGTGTCTCGCACTGCCAGTTCTCATATTCTCCTCACTGTCAAATTCTAAATTAATTCTTGTATTTTATACCTGGACACGTTCCATTCCATTTTTCATTCTATTTAGCTAGGTTAAGCTTTTAAAAGCTCTGGTTTGAATATGCCAATCTCATTCTTGGCTATCATTTTTAGGGATTATCTTAGACAGTTTAAGCACCCTGTACAGAATGTCCATGACTCAATTTCCTCCTCTGTTGACTTTAACTTGTAAAAGACATGTCTGATAAAATGATCTTTTAAAAGATTCCCCCAGACATTTTAGTCTTCTACTCTTCTATTCGGCAAACATTGACTGATGGATCTAAAAGCTGATCCTTCTTTTAGGTGGGGTAGATGGGACCCTGTGATTTTTGCCATAACTTGCTGCGAATTGTAGCTTTTTAAATTTATTCCTTGATAGTGAGACACACTACCCAAGAAATCTTGACTAGTTAAATTAAAATTTGAATGGCGTGACAGTACATGCAAGTAACCTTGGCACTGCATGAGACACTGTGCTAAAAACAAAACTGAACAAAAATTTATGTACTGAAAACTAACCATTCGTTAGTAAGTTCTTGTATATTTTGAAGAAATTATTACTTTTATCTAAGAAAATTATAAATATTAATTAATGCTGTTAGTTTATGAAAGTGACTAAATAAAAACAAAGACTAATAGAAAACCCCCCACACACACACATACAATTAGAATGTACAACTTTCCTCTTAATGCTACCTACACTGAGTCAAGAATAAGCAATTCAAAACTCAGTTTCTTTGTTTGTGAGTAGCGTCATTAGTTTTATGTTTTTGAGATAGGGTCTCGTGTGCTGGAGGCTGCTCTCCAATTCCACATGTAGTCAAGGAGGACCTGGAACTCCTGTTCCTCCTACATTTACACCCCATGTGCTGAGAGTATGAGTGTGCACCTCAAAAATCATGATTTGTTTTCTTAATTTATTTATTTTAAACTCCAAATTTTATTCCCCTCTGGGTCTACCCTCCGACTGTTCCACATCCCATACCTTCTCCCCGCACCCCTATCACCAGGAGGGTGTCCCCACTCCACCAGACCTCTAAACTTCATGGGGCCTCCAGTCTCTTGAGGGTTAGGTGCATCTTCTCTGACTAAACCCAGACCTAGCAGTCCTCTGCTGTATGTATATGTGTTTAGGGCCTCAGATCAGCTGGTGTATGCTGCCTGGTTGGTGGTTCAGTGTTTGAGAGATCTCGGGAGTCCAGGTTGAGACTTCTGGTCTTCCTAAAGGTTTACCCTCCTCCTCAGCTTCTCCCAGCTTTTCTCTAATTCAACCACAGGGATCAGCAGCTTCTGTCCATTGGTTTGGTGCACATATCTGCATCTGAATCTTTCAGATGCCTGTTGGATCTTTTAGAGGACAGTCATGATAGGTCTCTTTTTGTGAGCATTCCACAGCCTCAGTAATAATGTCCGGCCTTGGGACCTCCCCTTGAGCTGGATCCCACTTTGGGCCTGTCACTGAACCTTCTTATCTTCAGGCTTCTCTCCATGTCCAACCCCACAGTTCTAATTTTGACTGTGGGATGGCAACCCTTTCCTTCACTTAATGCCCTGTCTTCCTGTTGGAGGTGGGCTCTATATCTTCACTCTCTCTACTGTCAGGCATTTCCCTTGATTGTTATTATCATTATTATTATTATTATTATTATTATTATTTAATTGTTTTTTACAGTCCAGTCGTTATCCTCCTCCTAGTCCACCTCCAACAGGTCCTCATCCCATCCCTCCTCTTCCATCTCCAGGCGGATCTCCACCCACCCCAACCCCAAACCCACCAGACCTCCCCTCTCCCTGGGGCCTCAAGTCTCTCAAGGGTTAGGTGCTTCTTCTCTCACTGAGACCAGATCAGGCAGGCCTCTGCTGTATATGTGTTGGGGGCCTCATGTGTTGGGGGTGTAATTTAAAGTATAATAACACCATCTGCTCTCTTCCCTTCCTCTTCTCACCTCTGCCATATCCCCATCTACTTTGTTCCCTCTCTAATTCATGCTCCCTTTCACTTTAATTGTTGTTGTTACACACGTCTGTATAAAATACAAGTACAGCTCACTGTGTCCTTACAGTATTGCTTCTCTGTATATGATTTCAAGGTTGGTCACATGGTACTAGATAACCAACTAGGGGACTCATTCCTGAGGAAGACTAATTCTCTCTGTTCCAGCATTTCTTGGTTGCCTGTAATTCTTGGTCAAGGGGTGGGGCCCTGTGTAATTTCTTCCATAATGTTGGCCTATCTATTGATAGTGTACTTGTTTAGGTCTTGTTTACGTAGCCATATTGTTGAAGAATCATGAGTGAAGCTTCCCCGAGCATTTTCAGAAGGCACATTCTTAGAACAGGTGTCCCGGTCCTTTGACTCTTATGATCATTAAACTCACGCTTTCATTTTTTTTTTTTTTTTTTTTAGTCTTGACTGCAGTAGTTGTGTTGTGGGTATATCTAATCCAAAGTCAGTCATTCTTTGCATTTTGATCCCTTATAGTTCTCATAATTGGTGTTGTCTCTTCCAAAGAGAAAGAACTGTGATGTGGGTATAAAGTTCAGTATTTATAATACAATTAGGCTTTAGTAAAGTCCTGGGACCCCTGACTTCACTAGCCCTGGTACTACAAACCAACTCAGATATTTGCAAACCAAGCAGAAAATTAATTATAGAAGAAACATAAATAAACCTAATTTCAGAATGTGAAAAATCCTTTGCAAGTGAGAAAAAGAACCTCTTAACTATATCCATGCCTGATAGACTAAGACAAAATTTTGTAACAGGTCATTTGGCATCTTTGTTATGATTGTGTATGGCAAAGAACCCTAGCTATAGAGCACAGTACTGCTCACAAGCTCTAATGACAAAGATTCTGAAATGTACCCTTAAAAAAATGGTGTGGCACCTATGAAAACCACTGATGAAGAAGAAAACTGGGGAATGGCCCACATAGGCTCATAGATTTGAATGTTTGGTCACCAGAGAGTGATACTATTACGTGTGGTCTGATGGAGTAGGTAGAGCCTTGTTGTAGGAAGTTGCCATTGGGGGAGGGCTTTGATGTTTCAAAATGCTCAAGCCAGGCCCATTGTCTCATTCTCTTTCTGCTGTCTGCTGATCCAGATGTAGAACTCTCAGCTACACTTCCAGTACATGACTGCCTGCTAGCCACCATACTTCCCACCATGATATTAAAGGACCAAACCTCTGAGACTGTAAGCCAGCCCCAATTAAATGTTTTCCTTTATAAGTTGCCATGGTCACAGTGTCTCTTCACCACAATAGAATAATGACTAACATAGTGGGAGAAACAAATCTTGCAAAAATCTTTGGCCATATTGAAGGCAACAGCAGCCAAAATGTAAATACAGAGCACATGAACGCTGGGAAAAGCAGTTCTATGCTATAATGTCTTGAGCTGTGCATGTTGTCTGAGTGCCCTGCAGAGGTCTTGCTGAAAGAAATTTGGGTGGGAAGGAATCCCAGGACAAATCACAAGCCCTAAAGAGCCAAGCTCTGGTCACAGAAAAGCTGGTGACCAGGACTCAGCCTTTACTCTGTGCTGAAGCTGAAACTATGATCTGATCATCAGTATTTTTGAAGTCAGTGATCATCGGAGCCTGAGTGAAGCCCTGGCTGAGAAAAGCATCCTTTGCTCACTCTACAGATTAATTCTTCTCAACCATCAGAGCAGGCTTGGCTTTCTAAAATGTGTGTGCCCTATTATAGGATAGACACTGATTATTTCAGTCCTTTAGTACCATGCAAATATTACAATGCAGTAATAATGCAAGATTCATGAGAAAGAAGAACAGGAGAGCTCCTTAGTCAAGGAAGTAGCATCCCAAAGAGGCAGTCATAGAAATGCTCCTAATGCTGAACTTTGTCAGTTATGGGTATTTAAAGAACTACAGTGATCATTCTTCAGGACCCACTGAGAGAGTTAGTATAGAGGGATAAAAGGGGAAACTTCATCAGTAAAATGGAAAATATAGTAATGAAAAAACTCTCAAAGAAAACTGCTTAAAATTAGATGGACTGTCAGGCATGGTAACACATACCTTTAACTCCAGTGCTTGGGAACAGAGGCAGGGGGGATCTCCATGAGTTTGAGGTTAGCCTAGTCTACATGGTGAGTTCCAATCTAGCCAGGACTATGAAGTAAGATGCTGTCCAGATAGATAGATAGATAGATAGATAGATAGATAGATAGATAGATAGATGATAGGTAATAAGATGATAGGCGATAGATAGACATATAGATGATAAATAAATGAGACAAACAGACACATAAATTTATATAGGATTAGTAATAGAAACAACAGAGTAAGGAAGGAATCAGTGAATTTTAATACAGGTGAAAATACATTATTTCAACTAAAAGAACAAAGCAAATTCTTTAAATATATATAAAACTATAGAAAGACTAAACACAGCTCTTCTGTGTACTCATTTGCCTTAGCTCTGCTTCAGGTTTTGCCTGATCTTATTGGGTTAATCTAGCACTTACGAACTCAATTTCCCAGTGAATGCAAGGAAAAATGAAGCAGGAAACATTTCAAACCAAAAGTGATCCTAAATTGATGAAGGGAAACAAACATCAGATTCAATACGTCTTACAAAGCCCAGGAAAAAAATAAATTAATAAAAACACTAAAAACAAGTCTTAATAGAGTAGTCTCTGGGATAGGGAATAGAGAAATGTTGGGAAAATATATTCTACCCAGGAAAATAAAAGGCAGAAACAGAAGACTGTATTGCATAAGAATGTGGAAAGTATAACTCACTCATATGAGATACAAAATATCTTGTCTATTTTATAAATTTAGGATGAAACTGCCTCTAATATTGGGGATTGCTGGACTGGCACATGAGGGCACTTCTGTGATGATAAATAAAAGTGTATGGTTTAGGTGATTGTTACAGGCCTGTGCACAGTTGCCCAAATTCATTGAATATGATCACTTCCGTTTTAAACATAAATGATGCTTCTGTTGAAAATTGGATAGAAATAGAGACATAGGCAACTTTAAGCAACAATATTTACTAATTATGTGATCTAGGGTTAAATCCTTAAAATGACTGTCTTAGTTAGGTTTACAATTACTGTGATGAAACATCATGACCAAAGCAACTTGCAGAAGAAAGGCTTTATTTGGGTTGTAATTCTATATCACTATTCATCATTAAAGGAAGACAGGATTAGAACTCAAACAGGACAGGAACCTGGATGCAGGGGCTGATGCAGAAGCCATGAAGGAATACTGAACATTGCTTAATGGCTTGTTTCTCATAGCTTTCTCATCCTGATTTCTTATAGAAGCCACTAACCCAAGGGTGATCCCACCCACAATGGGAGGCACACTTCCATATTAATCACTGATTTTTAAAAAACTGTCACATAGGCTTGCTTACAACCTGATCTTATAGAGTCATTTTCTCAATAGAACTTCCCTCTCCTTCAATGAGTATAGTTTGTGTCAAGTTGACATATAACTAGCCAGGATAATGACAATCGAGAAAGGACCCATAATACAATGAAAGCATGAGTACAAACAAAACCTGATCAGCTTGCTTTGTTTGATACTGGATACATGCCCACAATACAGGAAAGAGCCATTAGACAATAGTGACCACCCCTTCTGCTGTGTGGAAGTAGATTCCCAAGGAAGTTCTTTATTTTGGGTTGCATCATAGTACATTAACTTGAAGATACTAAGGAAAATTGTTGATGTTATAGAATGTATACATTCCTACAATGAATAAATATTTATTTAATAAAATGCTGAAACTGAATTAATAGGGACTTAACCTACCTGAATGGCAGGATGCAGGAACCGTGATAAGGTATGGGCTCAAAGGAGATGCCCCTGTTCGTAGTTTTTCTATCGTACCCAAGGATGAGTTGATCAAAGTATAAGAGAATTTTGACATTGCCAGGTAGATATCTGTATCGATTAACTTTAACCTATATTAACTACAAAAATATATAATGCAATTCATTGCAAAAATAAGAATTTATATATTATATGTTTTTATTGAAAGTTGGTACCAACTTTAAATAATGTCAGCGAATGCCATAAGACTTTCACCTACAAAATGTTTGTCAGACTTTGACCCATTTCTTATCTAAAGGGCCAAGTACACTTCTTCAAATATGAATGGTAAAATTCTTATAGTAGTTTTAGGCTACTCCATTGTTAAGACTGGTGTATAAATGCTAGAGAGTCATTTGTATTTGTTTTAAGGAAGTAGGGAAGACAGTCTACATTGCAACAGCCACTGGTGTTTTCTTACATTTACTGAAGTTCTGTTCAGCTTCCTGAGTGTGACTTTCAGAAATAGATTGTGTATAACTGTGTCATAGAAGTACAGATATAAGGAAATACTCAATCTTGGTATTTCATCTGTCTCCAGATACTGATACCCAAGAGCTCCCAACACTCCTCCACTGTGCAGCAAAATTTGGCTTAAAGAATCTAGCTGTTCATCTGCTGCAGTGTTCAGGAGCAACCTGGGCGTCTAGGATGAAGTCTACGGATGGTTCAGACCTGCTGCATATTGCTGAAAGGCATGGTCATGAAGAGCTCAAGACAATCTTCAAAGACTTTCTTGTAAGTTTTCCGTCTCCTCATATACCTGCATCTGGTCCTTTATATGTGCACATATGTAAACATGCATACATTGCTATTTTGAAAACTGTGACTTTACACGATTAGAAACATTGCGCAGGATAAAAGCTTCTGTTGGTTTGTTAATCTGAAAACCCTGAGGATAAAAACCAGATTCACAACTATCAAATTAAATCAAACTTTGTTTAGTACTGGCCAGGAAAATGGACACTAATCAGGTCCATACCTGGGATTTCCAGAGAAATGACCCCAAATTTAGGTCAATAGGGTGCTCATGAAAGCAAATCAGGACAATGCTAAGGGCCTTTCCATTATCATACAACTGGGGATCAGCATACATCCTGATATATTTCCTGCCTATGTATCTATCAGTTATGTGTGATCAAGCACCTACGGTGCAGTTGGGTTCACCAAACTTGCTTTGGCGAGTGAAAACATGTGGCTTGTTGTATAAACAACAGTCTCCAGAAACTCAGAATGTATCTGTCTTTAGGCTAGTGGGGCTTAGAGCTTAACTTTATTTAGACTTTACAGGGTCTGACTTGTCCGTTACCTTAAAAATCATTTTATAAGATCAGTGAACTACATTACCCAACTCTGAGTCACCCATACTCGTCTGTCTTTGAATCCAATTTGTCCTTCTGGCATCTGGGGAATCCATTCAATATTGGAAAAGAGATGGCAAAAAGGCAATGAAACTATTTACCTTCATGTCTTTGTTTAAGAATCTAGATTCTGTTAAGTACATGCAAACAGGTCAGTAAGTGCTTGGGTTAAGGAAAACACTTTGGCAGTCATTCAGAAAAGCCTACTCAATAGCAAATGAATTTATATTGCTGGAATTTATTTCTCTTGTGTGATTCCTTCTATCTCCCTTTTGACTTGACTTTCCTTTCCTTATTGTTTCTATATAAATCCCAAACTTCAAACCATTCTAGACAGATAATTTAATGAGAAGGCACCAAGTGAAAGATTTTAGAAGGGAATGATATTATTGCAGCAAATAAAACTCACACACTATGTTCTCATAACCAAGTTTAGAAAAGCCACTGTTTTGTAATAAGAGAAGTGTATATTTTGCCTCAGAAAGTGAATTATACTTGTGAAGGTACTGGGGAAAGTTGAATGTGACAGCAATTATGCCAGTAAATATGTCAAAATTTATCCTTGGATTTTCATAACTAATATAATTGTATTGCCAACAAGCAGTTAACATAGAAAGATGGGATATTGTAAATGGATTCTGGCTCTTTTAGCCCTTAACTGATTATCACAGAAATTCAATCAAATATTGGACTTACAAATCTAGTGGTCAATTGTAGTTCCCAAAGTATAAAATGACAAAAACTAATGCGGTGCTGTTCTTTATTCACTAGGAGTAGCATCATATTACAGGAGCGGGTGCATGCCATCCACTCTCTGAAGTGGCAACAGAATGTATTTTGTACATATTTAAAATAAACATAGAGCCTGTAGTCTAGTAATGAAGTTAATGAGGCACAATTTTCCAGTCTAAAGCCTTCAATGAGAAGCATGCCTCACCTGAATCCCGGTGCACTATGGGTAGTGACTATCACCCGTGCTCGTCATTACATTCATTTTACTACACGCCCTCTATATGAGGTTGGTGATCAGAGGATATGGTGTGCATCCCGGGTCAGTCAGTCTTGTCAGCTTTACATTACCTGTAACACGCTCATTTGGCACTCTTGGGTCCTCTAAGCTCCCAAACTCTATTTTCTAATTTGAGTTTCTCGTGAACTCTGGTTAAATCTTCATCAGCCACAATTACTTTCAAAGATAATCCCCAACTTTCAGAGTTATGATTCTACTTCTCTTTTCCTGGAGACTTAACTTTTCTTTTAGAGACTCTGTGGGAACCTTGTGTGCCTGCTAAATACACTGCAGAGTATCCTGGTGACTGTCCTTATGAAAGACACTATAGGGATACAAGAAGAAGACAGACAGGCATAAAACACAGTGGGGATTTAGTTTAGTTTAGTTTAGTTTAGTTTAGTTTAGTTTAGTTTAGTTTAGTTTAGTTTAGTTTAGTTTAGTTTAGTTTTGTTTTTGGTATCTATGTCTCTGTTTCTATGTATATGTCACAGATTCATAGTGTTTGCTCTCATGGTTTCTAGGTAACTACTCACTTTACAGTACTAGCTTATTACTAACTTTATAGGGTTCAGCTTGATCACTATTGCATTTGTGAAGTGATTTTTATACGCTGTTTGTAAGCGATCCTTTAGCTAGGCTGTTTCTAGATTTTATCATTATAGATTAGATGGATATCAATCTGTGATCATTCTGCCGTGACTGAGAATGTGCCTGTGACTGGGGCTGGTGCAGCACTAGCGGATGGCAGATCTGTAAATGTGTTTTGATGACCATGGAAAACTTAAGATATAATAAATTTTCAAGCAATCAGATTTCCTCTTGCAAATGTGTGGTTAAGAAACTGTAAATATCCACAGGATGTGATGACACTTTTGGAAAGTGTTTCTTATGAATTACAGGTTACATAAATTATTTCTCTAGGTATCAACTTTGCATAAACAAATCTAAGAGTTCCTTGGTAAAGCTATACAAGATAAAACTCATGTTACTACTATTTATTCCAAATTATATTAGCTGTGTCTTTAGGTGAGTGTCTAATCTGAGTAGCAAAAAAATTTGATTCTCATCATATTACTAAAATATCGTATTTCTTAAATATTTGTGTAACTGTAGTATTGAGTTTTATACTAATCCATCAAATGTATTCAGACATATCCTCAAACTTTTCTCAAACTATTTTTCTTAATGATTTGGAAGCAAGCACCGTTCAAATTTGAAGCTTCTAGTCCACCATCAGATCATTTAGTTTACTGAAAAAAGAATACTACTTTTCACTACAGACACAATCTAGCCCTGGCCAGTCTGATGATTTATTCAATTCTTGTTCATCTTTCATCAGAAGACATAGTTGATTTACAGGGAGCTATATTCAGTTTATTGGGCTATAATAAGTGAGGGGGAAAGGAAGATTATTATTTCATAATAATATAGACAAAAGGCATTATCTGATATTCATAAGCCACCCATATCCTTATCATGATGTTAACTGTGTAGAGGCACAGACGGAGGAGCAAGAGAAATTCTTAAATCATTGTCTTATTTTTATTACCTTTTCCTATGAAAATTAAGCAATGTATACTTAGTTTATGAACAGAAATTTTCAATGTAAAGCGATTTTGGGTAATCGATAATGATGCTTGATACTTTCTTTGTCACCATGATAAAATATCTAACAAGAAGTATCGTAGAAGGAGAGATTGATTTTTGACTCACAGCTTGAGGTTATCATTCTGCCCTGATGGGGTGATCTTAGCAGTAGGTGGCCCTACGGTGACAAGAGTGTGAAGCAATTGTTCAGTCACATCTCAGTGCTACAGGAAGGAGAGAAAGGAGAACTCCTGTGCCCCACTGTCTTTCTCTCATCTTTCTCATTCAGTCTGGAATCCCAGCTCATGAGATAGTGACCTCTCATTCAGAAGAGGCATTTCCCTCTCTATTAATTTTTTTCTGGAAATGCTTTTATAATCGTATCTAGTCATCTTCACAAGCAAAATTAATAATCACAGCTGTCTAATACCAGAATTTCTCTAGGATTGGTACTATGTCTAAATGAATTTCACAGGCTCCAGGGACACCCATGCCCACACACTCATGGGCAGCACTGATGGGTATTAGCAGACTAGTAAATAAATGAAATCTGAAGTTAGGAATGGGAATTGTTGGGGAGATAAGGAAAGAGCTGGAAGAGGGCAATATGGGATCATATTTCATTGTATGCATGTATGAAAATTAAGAATAAAAGCCATGCATTTCTATAAATTACAGAAGATACGAAATAGCCATATTTTAGTTTCTGACAGTGTCTACTCTGGGAATTACTTTGAAAAGTGGATGGACAAATGTAAAAGACTTGGTTATTAAACCTACAAATGCATATAAACCACAGCTTGCTTAGCAGAATTTTTTTTCTCAAATCGTAATTCATTCACACAGGGGTTATAAACACAGAAAGGCAGGATGTGGGGAAGGGGATGACACTGGAGTGTGGGTGTTCAGGGGGAATACAGATATCTTCAGAACCGGGTATCGGCTGGGTGAAGGTTCAGGGGACAAGTCACTATGACTCTGCCTATGACTCGCTTGACCTTATCTAAGTTGGTATTGTCTGCCAAGGCTACCTTGAGGAAGTCCTCAACTATTGAAATGGCAAATAGAAATACTATAGGTTAGTTTAAGACTGTAATAATATAATTAAAATAACAAAGATTAAGAAATTAAAAGCAGAACTGGAAGCTGGCACCAAAGTAGAAGGGGCTTTGAGATTTAAGATAAAGCATGCAGCAAATGTGTGTAAAACAAAATTAGTATCAGTAATATATCCTCACAGTATTTTGTTACCCAATCATTCTCATCAGCTAAAAGCCTTTAATAAAAGTTACATTAAAGTCCCAATAAACAAAGAAAATAGATCCTTTGTTGAAGACTGGTTAAGAACTGGAAAAGCAACAGATTCTTATTTTAGGAATAACTGAGAAAATTATCTTTCTTCAGCTATAATTTTTGTTAATATTGTTTGGTGGAAAAATTAAAAAGCTCTGAATTGTAAAGGTTCTTTAAGACATTTTTATAAAATGGAAAATGTGACATATATTGTGACCAGGACTTTGGTTGTGAAGTTCTTGTGGCATTTTGCCTATTAGTAATCCAAGCCTGTGGACTGTGTGTTTAAGTATGAGTATATAGGTGGTAGGTGTTTCAGGATGGCCTGAAAGGAAGAGAAATTCTGCTGTGACTATTGTCACCTAATATACTTGCTCTTTTCTTCACTGCCAAGGGCTGGAATAATCTGGGACGGTGGTTGTGGAGGCACTGTGCAGAACCTTCAATATAAAGTGTCATTTGCTGACTAATACAAGGAACCTTCCTACTCAGTGGTCAGGCTTTGTGTTTGACCTTGTGACAGCCACTCTTCCTGAACCCTCACTCTGTCATTCTAAGCATTGGAAACTTAGCACTTCAGATGTAGTATTTTGCTCTCACATGGATGGTTCCAATTAATTTAGTATATATTGGCATTATGTGTATTTAAATTGGAGCATATCCTACTTGGCCTGTGTGTTTTTTCTGCCTTACATATCTGGAGTATCACAGTAAGAAAGCTCTGTCTTCTCACAGGCAGGTGAAGCAGCCTATATTTCTCGCTGATGTTCATTTAACAACTTGTTTGTGCACACTTAATAAAATCGTTAATGATGTTTCAATAAATAGTATCTAGAATTTTTTAAACTCTCAATCACTTCATAATAGTAGATATTTGAAAATCTAGGTTTGTAGGTTTTTGTCTACTTTGCTATCTATGAAAAAAAAACTGTAATTGTTTTTCAAACATTTTTTCACAAGTTAATGTGCTTAGTGAAACATGTATGAGACGTAGCTGAATTCAAACCAGAGAAGCTGTAACAGTGATTTCACCAAACATGTTTTATTAACTGTAAGAAACCAATTAAGAAGACCATCCATAGGCTATACATCACCTGGATAGTCATTAGGAAAGACATTTCTCATGGCTATTAACACCAGTGTGTGAAGCAGTTTACAACAATCTTTGAAATAGTGCTTTGTAGTTTACCAAAGCCAAGAAAAAACATATCTGTAATTCTCAGTAAAACCTACTCATAGGGGCCACAGTGATTGTTTTCTCAGTGTATAGCTATGTTCATAAATGATCCCTATATTCAGAGTTTCTAGTATAGCTAGCAGTATCTGTGTATTCTCTCCTTTCCTGTATATATGGACAGACTGCTTTTAAGTTTCCCTAATTAACTACCCATTACTCTGCTTCCCTAAGGGGAATGAGAAGCATCACAGGTCAGGAAGATAAAAGTTGATCTCTGTCACAGTGCAGTTCATTTTAGAGGGAAATAAAGATGAGAAAAACATCTGAATAGACCTCAAGTATTGTTTCAGTTCAGACAAGTAAACATGCCCTAGTTAAGGTTAGTATTGCTACGATGATACATCATGCCCAAAAGAAATTTGAGGAGGCAATAAAGTTTATTTGGCTTATACTTCTGCCTCCATCATTGTTCATCATAGAAGGAAGTCAGGACAGAAACTCAAGCAGTGTAGGAACTTGGAGGCAGGAGCTGATGTAGGGGCCATGGAGGAGCACTGCTCCCTGGCTTGTCCTTTCCCCAGCCTGCTTTCTTGTAGAACCCAGGACAGCCAGCCCAGGGGTGGCTCCACCTTCAATGGCTTGAACATTTCCATGGTGATCACTAATAAAGAAAATACCCTACAGGCTTGCCTGCAGCCCAGTCTTACAGAAGCATTTTCTCAACTGAGGCTCCAATCTCTCAAATGGTTCTAGCATGTGACAAGTTGGAACAAAATCGTCCAGCAGAAAACTCATTGTAGCATTTATTTCATGAGTAAAATCAGCCCTCGATCCCAACAAACCAGATATTCTATAATATTAATACAGATATGTTTTAGATTTCTTCAATGAACCTGATAAATTATCTCTATAATTGTGGATTTTAATATATCAAAAGTACTATTTTACAGAAATACATACCTTATAATATCAATTTTTCAGCATTTGTCTTAATTTCCCCTAAATGTATGATCAATACTTTAAAATAATTTATTGTTAAGAATGTTTGGAAGAATGATGACTAGATTTGCCACTCTTTCATAGCAACAGGTGGATGCTCATTATCCTGAGCAGAAGGAAATCTCAGCCTTAGAAATGAGGTCCTGATACCATTTCAAAGTGAGATTTGACTCACAATATTTAATTGAATGTTCCTTTTGCCTCAGCTTTTGGAAGCTATTGGTTTTAGCAGGGTGAGCCCCCTCAGTGTCTGGTGTAAGTCACTCTCCACTTTCCTCCTGCCAGAGGAGAGCTGAGTGACACTTGTGGCCACTGGGAACTGGGAAATGCAGATGCTGTGATAGCTCAGTTCTGATCCTCATTGAGTTGAATGTCATTGCTCCTGGGAATGCAGCCATGAGCTCGAATGACAAGCAACAATATGATTTTGATTACCTATTGGCTCACTGAGTAGTGATTTCGATGCTTGCTACATTAAAATTAATTGAATAACATAGGTAACATAACATCCATTTGTGGAAGTAACAGCGAGAGATAATATCTGTGTTCTTTCAGTTCTTGTCCAGTACAGATGTTAAATAATTTGTCAAGGTTGAAACAGTGTCTCATTATACACAGGTACTTCATTATCTTTGACATGTTTGCTTCAGATACCAGCAGTTCCAGCATCATACTGAGAGTTACATTCCCGACTGCGGTGGCTAAAATGATCATTAACTTCCCTTGGGTAAATCTCAGATTCCTAATTTCTCATGAACTTTCTAAGCTGCAGTTCTCCCCCCTCTTTTTTTTTCCTGGTTTCTTTCTACCAATTAACTCATGTAGAACTGACTGTGTCTGCAAGTGCCATTTAATGGAAATGTAATCCCTGTCTGCAAAAGAAATCACAAATAGTAATTAAAGCGTTGAGTATCAATACCAGAGGGTTAGAGAATAGACCTCATGAAATAAGAACAAGTCTTTTTATCCTTTAAAAGAGAGGTAGGCAACTAGCTTCTTAAATTTTTTTATTGATTGAGTTTGTGTTTCAGTCTTTTTTCATGTGTGGAGTCAGAGATGTGTATTTACTATAATCTACTGTAGACTGAATAGGTACTTTTCTATCAATACTAAAGCATGATTACTGCTTTGAATTCATATTAAAAGTATAGACCTTAATATTAAAATGAAAGGAATATTATCAAATAGAAAAGACCAGATCCTGTACTATGTGAGATAGTTAATGTTATGATTGACTCACTGTGTCCCTAAAAATGCTGTATAAATGGAAAAATAAGTAGTCCCAATAAAGGCTAAAATTTAGGATTCTTTTACATAAATTAACTCTTCCTTTAGCTCCAAACCAAGAGCAACCCTAATATTCATCACAAGTCAATTTTATTTACTGACTGATTAAAGCAATATCATTGAGTAAATATGAGATACCAAGCATCCTTGAAATTCAAAAGAGAACAAACCTTCAGCCTAATGGGTCAGTGTCTTGGGTATTTTTAATTCTGTGATGAAACAATATGATCAAAATTTGTTAGGGAGAAAAGAGTTCATTTCACCCACAGTTCCACATATCAGTTGATCGTCAAAAGCTATTGAGGGAGGACACACTCAGTACAGGAATCTGGAGGCAAGAGCTGAAACAGAGGCCATGGAGCATTGCTGTTTACTGGCTTGCTCTCCAAGGCTCGCTCAGCCTGCTTTCATACAGAACTCAGAACCTCCAACCCAGGGGTCATACCACCAATGATAGTCTGGGATTGCCTATATCAATAACTAATTAAGAAAATGCTCTACACACCTCCCTACAACCTAGTCTTCTAGAGGAATTTTCTTAATTGAGGTTTTCTCCTGTCAGATGACTTTAGTTTGTGTCAAGTTGACATAAAACTATCCAGCACAGAAAGGAAAAACAAAAATAAGGAAATAATATTTCATGTGATGTATCTGATGAGAACTTGTGTTTAAGGCCAGGATGAAGTAAGGTTCCACCTTGTATAGAATAGCACTTATGAAAATTTGGGATGGCTATTATTTTGAATTAGTTAAGGGAACTAATCCTTGAGAAACAGCGTTTGCACAACCCAAAGCTTTAGAGGAGAAAGTCATGAGTGCCAATAGGTGGAGGACAGGAAATGACATAGCAAATGCCAAGCCTTAAAGTGGGATGCATATGACCCAAACCAGAGAGTAAACCAATACTACCATAGCCTGGGGAAATGGAGAAAGAAAAACGTAGTAATTATAATTGAGTTTTTCACAGAAGAAATAATAGTACAAAATAATACATTATGGTTCTATTCAGATACAAATTTCATAAAATTAGGTTTAAGGTTCCCTATGAAAATTATGCAGAGATGATTGCATCTAAAGTCTGCCTGCCTGCCTGTCTGTCCCTCTGTCTACCTCCTGCTGTGTGTATCTGTGTGTATCTCTGTGTTTGTGTGTGTGTGTGTGTGTGTGTGTGTGTGTGTGTGTGTGAGAGAGAGAGAGAGAGAGAGAGAGAGAGAGAGAAGCATTTTTATCAGTTATACATAAATGTTTATTTCCACTGACTGACAAGCAGCAATCTGAGATTCTTGATTTGAGCCTGTGGCTGAGATTTCAGCCTAAGCACGCACATTTCTCCACTTATTAGTGTTTAATTTTCTTTTCTCGGTTCTGCCGAGTCCACTTATTCAAATCTGGCTCTCAGTAAAACATCAGTAAGCCAATTAATCCATTTCCTTAATGAGAACTCTCTATTACAAGAACGGGTAACTGCACAGACTTATATTGAACCCATCAATCTTGCATTTGGAGGAGAGAATGCCAATTATCTGAGCAATCTGGTTCATTACTGCCATATTGGCCACATTGCTAAACAAGCCTGGAGCACAATTCAATTGCTGTGGAAGAGTTAAGCATTTGGGGGTTGAAATTTCTTGAGAGCCTATTATGTGCTAGCCTAGGTTAGAAGTTTACACATCCTGACTCATTCTGTGTCTTCACTGGCCTCTAAGGAATTTGTATTTAGTTTATTTACATTGTAAGGAAAAACCTTGGCAAGTTAGTAAACAATGGAGCAGTAAGTTCTCCAAAGATAGATAGCTACCTGCCTATAGTAAGCATCTACTAGCATATGATGTTATATCATGAGCCTCTTAGTGGTTGGGGTTATTTCCAATGTCAGAATAGTTTCAAAGCATGAAAGAGAAAGAGAGTGGGTGTTGAATTTGGACAAAAGAAGACAGTATGATCCAAATATAGTAATAAGACCTCACTGGGTGAGCCTGTTCCAAACTTCTAACATTCTTGTTATATTTTTTCCTTCGTATTCTGTGTGCACTGAATGCCACTGAAAAATATACCAGAATCATCAGTGTTTTTATGATCACAATCATTTTGAAACATCAATCAAGTGGTTTTACTATATTCAATATTCATTACGATAGCAATTAAGTAGAAAGAGATCAATTACACACAAACACATACACACATACACACACATGCATACAGAGAGAGAGAGAGAGAGAGAGAGAGAGAGAGAGAGAGAGAGAGAGAGGGAGTCATGGTTTTTTTCCCCATCAAAAATCTGCTTGAAGTAGTACTGAGTTGCTAAGAAAGTAAAATTGTATACATAAAGGACCTTTGGATTTTCTGCAGCCTTAGCATCACAACTTCCTTGAAAAAACTTCTAATATTTTATTTGCTTTCTGAGAGAATTATACTCATATTTAGTCTTTTCTAGTTTAAAAGGTCAACTATTTGACTTGTAAACATCCCACTTTATATTTTTCCTTTCCTGTTTAGTCTATCTACTGAAATGAAGATAGAAAAATAAGTATGACCATTTTTTCCTTAGATAGGTTAATCTAGAACTTCCTTTCAGGCAGGGATGAATATGGGTGCTATATTTTGTTTTAATGTAGCTTTAATTTATTAAATGAAATCTTTAATTCCAAGACATTTGTCTTAGATCCCTATAATCAAAATAGCCTGGGAGTGTATTCAACATGACCTTTCCTTCTGGCTACGTTCTCCTTGATTATAGGGAAATAGTTTAAAAATTAAAATTAAATAAGTAAGGGAGCTTCATAAAGTGATAAATGCAGTGAATACTCTTTAAAATTTTTAATTAAAGCCTACTTTCCAGAAATAATCATGCATTTCTCACACCATGCTCATTATCACATATTGTGTCAGTAAAACCCTTTTCCGTCTCTGCTGCTTTCACAACGTAGCCATGACTTGTGCTGATGTCACTAAGGCATTAATAAATTCAAGTCTCCAAACTGCTTCCTTCACCAGACTTTGAATTTAATGAGACTGTATCAGCGTGGGGGTATATACTAGTGTTTAGACATTGGTTTAATATTTCTTCTACAAAACTGTAAATTATACAAGGATGTATAGTACCATCCTGCTGCTGTGCTCCACACTCAAGGAGCATCTCAGGGGAGATTCCCCCCCCACCTCTCTCCTTCCCTCCCTCCTTCCCTCCCTCTCTCTCTCCCACACACACAGAGTAGTATCACAATCATAGTGATGCTAAATCACTATTCTTATGAGCTCATATTTTGTTGTCTTGGTTTTTGTAGTTTGTGGCTATTGTTTGACACAGGGTTATCTCTAACCTGCTACATAGCTGAGGATGGCCTTGAACTCTTTGTTCTCCTGTTTCTTTCACCTCTCAAGTGCTTGGATGCCAGTGGCATCATTTACTTTCTTGTTGTTATTTTTCAAAGGCCATGTCTTTCTGAATATTTCCCTTGTTCTAGAATTGTGGGCATGTACCACCACTCCTGCTATCAGCCCACATTTACATGCAGAGATACCCTCATACTCAATTTCTGGTAAGAGAATCAAGTGGTAAAATCTTTAGCCATCATATGAGAGTCTGAAATAATAGAATGAACAGTAAGTTGCTCAGGACTTCTGTAGTATCAGTATCTGCTTTTGCTACATTATGATTACAGCTCTTTATTACAATCCTCAATTTGTGAAAGAAGAAACTGAAACACAGAATGGTCAATTGTTTGTATCCATAAGGGTAAGAAGTAGAGTTTAGTTACATAAATACATATTTTATATAATTTATATAACTATATAATAACATAATATATTATATATTAAAATATATAATTTATGTAATAGATGTAAATCTATAACTTTACTGCCAAATATATTAAAGAATTCAATTCAGATGGAAGTCTGAATCTAAGCTCAGGTTTTCCTGTGTTCTACATAGTATCTGTTAGAACATAGGAAAAGAAACTTGGATTGATATACATACCAATAATTCCAGTAGTCACGATGCTGATGCAGGAGGATACTGAGATACAATTTCAATAAACAAAACACAGAAATCTAAATATAATATATATTTAACTCACTGAAGGGGCATTTGACTAGAATATAGAAAAATACCTACCAGTTTTGATTTTGTAGATTAAATTAAATCAAGTAACGGTTCTCTTCAGTTTAATTTTCTACTGGTATCTTTAGCTCTGTTTAAATCAAGTAACGGTTCTCTTCAGTTTAATTTTCTACTGGTATCTTTAGCTCTGTTTCATGCCCTATTTTATTGCTACAGTTTCACTGGATGTTAAAAGTATTGTTAGAGTTAATTTTATGGGTATACCTGACTTCACCACTGGGTATCCTGACACATGTGAAAACTTTACTGGACTGTATTAGGTGACTTAAGGTGAATCTTCCTCAGTAGATGGAATGGTGAGGCTTGCCCTGCCTGACCTGGAAGAGCCTCATTCAACAACCAGAAGCTTGAAAGAACAAAAGGGCCACCCTTCCTTTTATTAGGAACATTCTGCCTTTCTACTTTAACAGAAGCATTGGCCTTTGTTGTGCCAGTAATCTGACAGACTCTGGGCTAGTCTGCCCCATCCTATCAGCAGTCCTGGTGGCAGGCCTTGGGAACAGAGAACACCCAGTCCTACTTTTGATTTTTTTACTACTTTATGATAACAATCCTCTACTAACATTGTCAAGTAACAAATAAGGAAATTAAAGCTCTTTGAGTCTCCAAATTGCCAACTAGAACCAGTTCTTAATTAATCTTATAATTCCTTGTGGGTTCTGTTTCTTTGGTTAACTCTGACCAACTCATTGATTTGATTTAAAATATCTTACTGCCAATTTTGATCATAATTGTCCCATGGTACAAATCTCCAGAGTAAGGAGACATCTGATTGTAGATTATTCATACCATCTTATATGGTTGCCATTGAATCTATAATCAAGTGTTGAACCTATCACCTAGGGAGAAAAGGAGGGTGTGCAAGACATAAAATCAAAGACACGCAGAGTTCCAGAAGTTCAAAAGAGAAGCTGAGGGATAGACCTCTGGCAAACTAATAAAACTCTGTAACAATGTTTGGCCACTGACATGACATCCAGACGAGAAAAGATAGAAACATCAGTTCCACCCCAAGCCACATATTGGAGCCACTGGCAGGTATCAGAAGCATGCAAGAAGCTACGACAATGCCAATGGCATGGATTACCACAGCATCAGCTTAGACATATCATTCAGGTTACTTTAAAATTTTTTCATGAGAAATTGCCCCACCTAGTCTAAATGTAGAGAATAATAGACCGTAGGGTACCTAACTACAATGGAACCTCTATATCTAAGAATCAGGCAAGACCCATCATCGAAGAGAGAGTAGAAAGACTGTGCCAGAGGACAAGGGTGTGTGCTGAGAGATAGAATCTTCTGTGTACAACAGGAAAGCTACACCCATCAAATCTTGACGAAATGATAATATCAGTCGACAAGTTAATACAGATAGAGGAAATCTCAGAAGGTCCACTCCTACATTATAAACTCCAAGCAATTAATGGCTGCTTAGAGAGGTAGGTAGGTAGGTAGGCAGGCAGACAGACAGACAGATAGGTAGGTAGATAGACAGAATATGAATCACTCTACTCCAGGCACCAGCATTCTGAAACAGGTTATCCGAAACTGAGTGATCAGTCTAAACATATATACATGTGATCAATGCTAAGTGGATTCAGCAAGTTATGCTTATATATACTATGTTTACTCATATATATGTATGTGTTTATAATAGTGTATATATATGCATGTATGTGATTGTGTATCAAAAATTAAAAAGAGGTCATACATTTGAGAGGGTTTTGAAGAAGACAGAAAAGGAGTTGCAGAATGGAGTGTAGAATGAAAATTATGTAAACAGTGCTCATGCGGAAAATTCTTTTTAAAAACATTTTAATTAAAATGAGATTTTTTAATTCTGTGAGCCTGCCTGAATTAATTTTGTGTTGTAAGCTAATGAGCAGACTGAGGTAAATATAACAAAAACAAAAAAGACTAAGGCCACTTAAATGTTGACAAGATACATGTGACCAGGTACTACAGATTTCCCTAAAGGCTCTTGTTATGCAAAACAAAAGAGTAGAAAAGATTACAAGTCAGAAGCCACCCCGTAGGGTTATTAAACATTAGCAAATTATTTTCCTTTCTGATCTGAGTGTAGGTCTTTTGGTTGCATTTCTACCTCCCTGCACGTATGCTGGGAACCTAAAACACCCTGTGAGGATAAGGTATACCTAGGCTCTGCTGATTTCCTCCAAGTGCATGGTACCTCAGAAGAATTGGCTAGTAAACCATTTTCATTTATAAAATGAGAGTGATACCTATTGATGATTGATGTACATAATAAGTTCCTTATTATAAGTTCAGTCTTACTCTGAACTCTACAATAAATACAAAAGAATGCTGTTAACTGTTCTTGTGGCAAAAAAGATAAGATTTAGTCTCAATCATCACATAATTTTGAGAGAAGATATGGAGACTGAGGAAGTGCTTCATTCTTGAAACTAAGATTTTTGCACCTACTATTCTTATCAATGACTAGAATATACAGGTTCACAACTGATGTTGGGTCATTTAAATATAACCTAAGGGTGGATGCATGCATGCATGCAATGGTAAATGGTAAAAAATGGTAAATTTTGAGGGTTAGACATTGGAACATGTTTTTAGGGTTTGTATCTCTTATAAAACCTAAGATCTTATAGATCGTAGGGAGCATTATAATTTACTGCCATTTAAAAATGTTTACATTTATTCATTGTGTGTGTGTGAACACACAATAGTATACATGTTCTCTAGCATGAATATATAGATCAAAGGCCAACTTGTTGGAGTCATGTGTCTTCTTCCATCATAATGGTTCTAGAGCTTGAACTCATGTTCCCAGGTTTGGTGACAAATGCCTTTTTATGCTGAGCCATAGACTATCATTGGACTTATGCATCTTTTAGAGTTATTGACATTTTGGGATTATTTGAAATAAAACCAAAAACAAGACAAATGAACAAACAAATCCAACAACAACAACAATAATGAACCTTAGAATTCTAAAACTCTAAGCCAGGAAAAATCATAATGGCACTAAGGATACGTGCTCTGGTTTTTACTGTTGCTGTTGTTTCTTTGCTGTTCCCTGGAGCCATATGTGGAAAGGGAGCAAAGGTTTTCTGCCACAATTGTTTACTGTAACGATTCCTAGAGAATGTTTGGATTAAATGCATAGAAGCACAATGAGAAAGTTATTTGGGTGGACTTAGACCAAGCTGGGAAGACACTGCAAGTAGCTGGGAACATTATTCAGTTGGGAAGTCTTTTATCTCAACCATTGGCATTTGAATCTTCATTATCTGATAGAGAAAGAAAAATGTAGGCTCTCCATTAACATCTTTGGATGACTTCTTGTCTCGAGCCCAATGCCAAGGATGCAAAAGGCAAGCAGTGTTAGGGAATTAAGAAGTTCCCTATTTTATTTCAGCCACCACATATGTGAACTTTCAGTTTATCTCGACTTAGCAGGCAACAATGCCTTCTTAATAGTTGCGCAGGTCACTGAGCTAGAAAGCATATACCTTTGTATTTGACATCCATTATCTGTGGTAATGTATTAATAGAGCCCAATAAAGGAGTTAAACTCCCTCATATCTTTGTCACTGACAAAGTGGTCCAAAGCAGAGGGAAGAGCAAAATGATGAATTTTTAAAAACCAGCTTGGCATTTGCTTGTTCATATTGCAGTGCTGGGAATTGAACCTAGCAAGGCAGTTTACCACTAAGCGGTGTTCCAGTTTGGAAAGTTTAAGGCAATGGGGAGTGCTATGGTAGGAAATGAACCTGAAGATAAGGATTCCTCTGGCCAAGCTAGTAAGAGGCTGAATGAAGCCTCTAAAATGGGAACAATGTTGGAGATTAGGTAGGATACAGAGGGCATAGAGTACTGGACATGAGTATCAGGAATGGGTGGAACAGTAGAAAATGCCCTCAACTACTATAAGGATTAAAACTAAAAGCATGGAATATTCCAGGAGCTAAGCACTAGCCCTTTTACCAATATGGTCTCAGGATTCACTGCTTGCTTCTACCCTTTCTTTGGGACAGTGTAACTACCCACAAACAGGATGGAAAACGGAATACTCCATGTAAATCTTGTAAGGAGCAGCAATTAGATGCACTAAATGCAGAAGCCACTAGTATCACCACCTGAAATTAAATGATGACTCCAGAAGCTGCTCTACCCACTGATACAGGATCAGGGCTGCTGGTCTGAAATGCTTTTTTCAGTTCCCAGCAAATACAGCTAAGAGTTTGATAGAGGTCTGGCTTGTAATCTCACCTAGTTCCATGCTCCAAATAGTTAAATAAGAAAATTAGATGTGTTTTATGAGAGAACAGATAAACCTTATATTGTGACATGACTTGCATGAAGTGGCCCTCAAAATCCACCAAATTGGTCAAATTTAAATGATCAGTTCGAGTACATGTACTAACTCCTATTGGGTAGCTAGCCCAAGAACAGGAGGTCTTGGGGAATAGAGCCAGCAAAATCATTCCTTTCTGGTGGCAGGTGACAGCCTCTACCTACAATAAATTGGAAGACGCTTACTGAGCTGTCCAAAGTGCCATAATAAATAGGGTCAGAGCGTTTTCAGCTAATCACAGTCCAACCTCAATAAACTAGAACTTTACTTTTTTATTCATGTTCTCTAAGTCCCTTATCCTTTTGAGAAAGGGTATAGTAAATATCATTGACGCACTGACTTTATACATGTGTGTATGGATATATTTCTACTTATAGTGTTTCTCTATTAGCTTACAGTTTGGATGTTAGTAAAATATTTTTTACATTTTTAGGTTATTTATTGTATTGTAATTCTATTTCTTTAAACATTTACACATATGTGCACACACACACACACACATACACATCTGTAGCATCAGAAAATCAGTGACTACAGTTTGCCAGACATACTACACTATCATTTCCAGTGGACACAGATGATATACTTTTAAAAATAAAACTGGAGATAAAAATTTCAGTTTATGTGTTTTAGTCATCAAACAAAACGAAAGTTTTTATTTCTCTAGCATGATGTCTTCCCTCCTCAATAGCACAATGCCATTACCATCTTGGGGAAATATGCACATGTACTGTAGGGGCATCAATTTATTAAAAAGAAAAACTAAAAACAGATTCTGTAGATGAGTAAAACATGATAAAACTAAAAAGCTATCTGGTAAGAGTAAAATGAATCTGGTAAACATTCTGACCTGGCTCTATGTGGGTTCACTGTCTACTGTAGATTTTTAAAGCTTTATGTTGTAAGGCAATACATGAAAATTTTATACTATTTTCTCAACTATTTATGGCCTGAATTAATTATGCTATAATCTCTGTTCCATTTCAAATACAAGTATACGTTGTAAGTGAACTAATGCAAAGAATAATTGTTAAAGGGATTCTATATTGTTTCCAAAACAACAGTCCATTGTGGGGGTAGGGCTGACTAGAGGAGTCATTTGGGAAAAAAATGGGAATAGTATTTAGAGTTTCAGCTCTGTTGGGGTAACAGGTAGCTTATTTAATACCCCGAGGAAAGTCAAGAGTACTCTACTGAGTGTAATTTTAGAATTTGTTTGGATGTTTTGTTTTTGGTGGGTATGTTACTGTTGTTGATGTTCTGCACAAAAACAAATCCATGGGGGAGTGCATTAAAGGAATGAACTGTGTCATGTGACTCCACCATTGATGCCTTGTACTCAACACAAAGAAATATTAGACTGCATCTGTAGCCTAATAAACATGAGTGTAGTCCTCCTGTCATGTGGCAAACTCTTCAGAAGCATATCATCATATCCTAAATATAATTTAGCATATGTGTGATTATGTAACGATTATGTAAAATAGATTATTGCTAATTATAATAGCAAAGAGTATTAAACCAAATAGGAAATATAGCTACCTAAAAAAATAAATAAATAAAAACTGAGAAAGGGGCATAACATATATCAGAAGAGCAGAAATCTCGTCTCCCATTCTCATGTAAGAGCAATAGACCTTTCTACTCAGATCACATTATTACCATATGGAGAAACTAACAAACTTGACACTAGTATGATCAGGAGTAAATTAATAGAATCAGAGAGAAATAGATCATCCAGGTTCCCTTGTAATTACTGCTGGCTTGTTCTAGGTGATTTGAGTCTTTTCAACCATTTTTGTTTCCTTCTTTAAAAAAAAATCAAAACCTAGTATTTTAAACTGTGACTCACTTGAACCATCATAAACATGTACGCTGTGCTTAGAGCCTAGATGTGACCAGCAAAGCCGTCAGTGTGTGGAGTCAAGACACCTGAGATGGGACATCTTACTTCTGAAAGAGAGAAAGGCATGTTAGTGAGGCATTAGTGAGAACTGTGACGGGCCTGTGGACTATTCACAAGCAGCCTTCGGAGGGCTAAACCTATCTAAACATCTTTGCATTCAGTGGTGACTGTCGTCTGACAACTTGTTTGAAACAGCCCTTCTACTTATCTATCTTCTTTAATTTTTTCTCTCTATCTTTTAACCTCAATGTTACCTAGATGAATGTGTCCCTGACTGTTCACCTGAAATGCTGAAAGACTACAATGGGGATAGACACACACGTGAGGACCCAAGGGGAAATGTTCTTCATAATCACTGAAGGGAAACCATGCATCTCTTTGATGGGATTGAAAAACCAGCTTTGAGACTCATCATCCCATGCATCCCTAAGTCATTTTAGAAGTCAAGGGCAACCTTTCCTTTAGGCTTGTAAAGAGAGGGTTTTTTTGTTTGTTTTTGTTTGCTTTTTTGCAAAGCAAGCCACCAGGTCTGGCATGTGGCTTACTGATAAGTAATTGCCTACCATATATAAGGTCCTAGGTTCAATCTCTAGAACTGAAGGAAAAAATTAAGATTGATGAGGTTGGTGTGGGCAGGGGTTTTGTTATCATAACTTAAAAATATAATTTCTATTTCATTAGACTAATTCATACACAAATCATAGATTTCCCTGGAAAGCCCTCTAACAAACACTGCTGTGATTGTACTGACAGTCTAGTGTCATTTTAAAACCATATTGCTAGGTGGACTTCTGGGGATTGTCACCAAGGCCATAGTTTTACATGTACACTCACTCTTTTGGTTGTAGTCAGCTGCCTTTCTCCTAATGGGACCATGGCAAAATCCTGTGTGGAAGTGCCACATACTCTATGCAGTTTACTCTTTTTCTTTTTTCTCACATGGTATAATTTATTTTTAATTTATTTTTATTGGTTATTTTATTTATTTACATTTTAAATGTTATCCTCCTTCCCAGTTTCCCCTCCGCCTGCTTCTGTGAAGGTGCTCCCCCACCCACCCACCCACCCACTCTCACCTTCCCACCCTGGCATTCCCTTACACTGGGACATCAAGTCTCCACAGGATCAAGGGCCTCTCCTCCCATTGATGTCAGATAAGGCCGTCCTCTGCTACATATGCAGCTGGAGCCATGAATCCCTCCATGTGTACTCTTTGGTTGGTGATTTAGTCCTTGGGAGTTCTGGGGGATCTGGTTGGTTGATACTTTTGTTCTTCCTACGGGGTTGCCAATCCCTTTGATTCCTTCAGTCCTTCTCATAACTCCTCTACTGGGGTCCCTGTCCTCAATCTGATGATTGGCTACATATTTGTATTGGTCAGGTTCTGGCAGAGCCTCTCAGGAGATAACTATATCAGGCTCCTGTGAGAAAGCACCTCTTTGCACCAGCAATAGTGTCTGGGTTTGGTGGCTGCATGTGAGATGGATCCCCAGGTGAAGCTGTTTCTGAAACAAAATAATCACAGAAAGTAGAGGTAGAGAGCGACTTGGGAGGAAGAAAGGAGGGTGAAGCAAAAAAAGGGGAGAAGCATGATCAGGTATGGAGGAGACAGGGAAGATGTACAGAGTGTCAGGAAATTGAACAGAGATGTGTAGCAATGGGGGATGGGGAACGGGGGTAGCTACCAGAAACCCCAGATACCAGGAAAGCAAGAGGCTTCCAGACCCAACAGAGATGACATTAGCTGAAATACCCAACAAAGAGGAGAGAGAACATGTAGAGACCATATCCAGAGGTTAGGCACTCCCCCTGGTTGAGGGATGGAGCCACCCAACCATCTCAAAAATTTTGACCCAGAATTGCTCCTGTCTAAAGGAAATAAAGAGACAAAGAGTGGAGCAGAGACTAAAGGAAAGGCCACCCAGAAACTGATCCACCTGTAGTTTACTCTTAACCATTCTATTCAAGTTGCTAGCCTTGACCCATATGTCACCTGTAATTCAAATTTCCCTTTATGTTGCACAGCTTTCCCTTTTGCTATTGAATTTATCCTTTTTGGAATATTCATGAAATGGAATAGCTATGATCTACTTTTTTTTTGTCCATCCCTACACTATCCACTCAAGAATCTAAGTGCATGAGACAATGATCTTTGGTTTGCTTTTATTGTATTGAAATTCTTCCTAGGGTAGATAGGAACAGATAATGTGAATTATCATGTTGAAAGCAAGCATCCATGATATAATTCAAAGAGCAGAGCAATGGAAGTCATAAGAAAAAGTCATAAGGAGTCAATCAGTAAAACATCCACACCAGCAAATTGATTTGTGGATATAAATAGAAATATAAGTCTTTCTGTGCACTGTTAATTTTCTGAAAACGAAAACTCTTTGGCTCATTAGTGGCCCCTGGGACTACTCATTAGCTGAGTGGAAAGAAATATACCATTAACACCTTAACCCAGTGCTCATAATCAAGTTTTTGAGAAGCTATTTATATTAATTTTTGAAAACTCTTTATGACATTTAAAAACAGGGGCAGAAACAATAAATCATCTTTGAATTTTTTCAATATATCACCAACTGTCACTGGAAACCTTATATTAAGTGACATCATAATTGATAGACCCTACTGTCCTATCCCCAAGTAATTAGTGTAAGAGAGTCTCTAGGGAATCTATGAATTATGGAACGAAGTCCCTCACTACACCCACATTGCGTTTAATTACCAAAAACTTAAAAAAATAAAAACTTGACACCACATAGACCAGTCATTGTTCTATGAGTGACAGCTCCTACAGAATCTCACTCCACAAACTGGGATGATGGTAGCTAATAGCATCGCACCCCATGCTAGTATATACCATCCTGGTCTCCAGACTGCAGATACAATTCTATTCATCACTGATTTTATAGAAATTTCAGTATTTTGAATTAATTTTTAGATCTATAAACATAATTTTGCTTCCTAAACCTATCTCCCCCTGAAATTTTGTTTATCTGTTCTGCTTTAAGTTACATGTTTCTGTAAAATTCCATTTAGATTAAAATACTTGATTTAGTATCTCTTACCAGGAAGCACTACCAGAATCTCAAAGGCTAACTCTAACTACCTAAAACAACAGATATTAAACAGTCATTTTAATTTCATAAAATTTATGCAAATTACCTCAGTAGCTATGGGATATTTGTCAACAAACTGACACTGGTTAACCTAAGACATATTTGTATTAGAAGCATAACAGAAATTACAGTGTAACTGAATCACACCATAAATGATGGAGACAATTATATCGCTTTGGGTGATTTGAATCTATTCTTCCTCTCTAATTTCTGTCTAAAAATATTAAAAACTAGTGTCTTAAAGTGTGACTCATTTGAACCACCTTAAATATTGTAAATTGTGCTTAGGACCTAGATGTTACCATCAAGGTTGTCAGTGTGAAGAATCAAAAGAAGGGACATCTCATGTCAAAGACAGAAAGAGATATATTAGTAAGATCTGTGATGGTCCTCTAGACTGATCACAAGTAGCCTTCAGTGGGTCAAACCTCTCTAAGCATCTTTGTATTCAATGGTAACGGTGAGTTCAACCAGTTGTTTAAAACAGCTCTTCCAATATGTTTTGACCACAAAATTACCTAGAAGAATTGGTCCCTGTCTGTGCACGTGAAATGTTAAGAGGCTCCACTGGAGAATAGACACATTGTGAAGAGCCAAGGTGAAATGTTGTGGTATTCACCATGCACCCCTTGATCGGGTTGGAAAGCCAATATGAGACCCTTCATCACATGCATCCCAAGTGGTTTTAGACAACCTTTGCTTTAGGTTTGTGAAGAGATTTTTTTTGTTTGCTGTTTGTTTGTTTGATTTTTAATGTCAAAGCAAGCCAATCAGGTCACGTCTGGGGTGTGGTTTACTTATAAGTAATTTTCTACCACATATAAAATACTAGATTCAATTTCTAGCATGGAAGGAAAAAATTATGATTGATGACGTTGGTGTAGTCAGTGGCTTTGTGGCCATAACTTAAAAATAAATAGCAAAAATAGCCAAAAAAAATCTCCAATTTACGTTTCATAGTTTAGACCATCAGTTCTCAACTTGTTAGTCATAACCCTTTTGGATGGTCACATATCTGATATCTTGCATCTCAGATACTTACAATAGAATTTATAACAATAGGAAAATTACAGTTATGAAGTATCAAGGAGACAATTTTATGTCTGGGGTTCACCACAACATGAGGAACTGTGTTAAAGGATTGCAGCATTAGGAAGATTGAGAATCACCGCATTACCCTAATTCATACACGAATGAGAGATTCCCTGTATAGTCCCATAACTGACAATGTGACTAATGTTGGCAGTCTAACGTCATTTCAAAATTATGTTCTTGGCAGGACTCCTGAGAGAATTTTACCAATGTCATAGCTTTACCACAGCTCCATGGGCAGCACTCAGTTGCCCCTGTCATAGCAGGACCATGGTGAACTCCCATGAAGAAGTATCACCTTCTCTATGGGGTCTACTCTCCCCGCTATTCAGATTGTTATCCTTAGCCCATGTCACCCAAAATTCCAATTTCCCTGTAATTTCCTCAGCTTTTTCTTTTTGCCATGCAAAATATTCTGCCATATTGGACCTAGAATATCCATGACCATTTATGGTCTACCCCTATGATGTCCACCAAACAAAGTTAAGGGCATGAGAACAGTGACCTTTGTTTGACTTTAATCATTTTTTGATTCTTTTTCTTTAAGGTTTAAGGTGCAGCTTTAAGGAGCTTTAACTGAGAAGGTGAAGCCACCTTGAATTTCAGGTTATCATTTTATACATATTCTTTTTTTCTTTTATGCTTTTTAAGATAGAGTCTTACCATGGAACCCATGCTGGCCTCAAACTCAGAATCCTATGACAGCTTTCCCAGTATGGCATGCTAAGTACAATGCCACGTTCTTTATACATGTCCACTTTCTAATAAAAGTTGGGAGGCTTGAATTTATCAAGCATCATTTTTCATCTTGACAATTAAATTAGTAAAGCCAGTATTTCTCCAGGGTTTCTTTAGAGCTGATTTTCTTCCTTGTTTTTGGTTTGGGTTTTGTGACTGACTCTGACAATCAGCCACCTGTAATGGCTTGTCAACTCTTAAAACAGAGCAGTGCTTTACAATTTCTACGTCACTATTTTGAACTTCCCCAGGAATTAGAATTCACTGGTGAGAATAAGAACAATCTTTCTATCAGGAGGTAAGCCCGAGAACCAAAATGGAGAGCAAGAGTGAGCAGGGATGTGTCCGTCAGCAGTGCTAAAACATCTGGGAACCCACCAGACTCAGCATCTTTATTTTTCTGCTCTTTCTAAACTTGGCAACTGAGGACCCTATTCAGCCTTAATTGATTCTGCAGCTGCATCATCCAGTCCTTCTGTAAAAAATTGTCTCCCTCCACAGCCTCATAGCATGTTTTAATGCATGCTTGAAAGTCCTGGGCCATCAGGCAGGTTTTTCATTACCAGAGTAGAAAGTGTCCCTAATAAACCACCTAAGAGCATGGGGCCCGAGGCTGGCATCGTGAGCCTGTTCTTTCTCTGAGAACTCTCTAGAGGCTGAAATTTCTCTGTAGGCTGTTATAAGCTAAGAGCTGAACCAGAGCGATAGAATTTAGAAAATAATATGAATAAGTGGAAGAACCGTACACACGGCTTGACATTGTTCTCTTACAAAGAATAAACAGGCACAAAAGCAAAAAGGCAATCTGAAATTGTGATTTATTTCCAAGTTCAGTCACTACACAGAGAAAATTGTGTCATTTCTCTTCAAAAGGTGTCCTGAAGAACCTACTATTTTCAGGTTTATAAAGTCATATTTTGGTGTTCATCTAAAATCAGACATGGAACACAAAACAGAGAGCTAAAGGAGAAACATAAAACAAAATGACTTTAAGCATTTAAAGAGTTGTCCGTGAAAACTAAAACACGTTCACTTGGTACATTTATAGTAAGCATCTGTTGGCTACTGGGCACTGTTATAGTCCTTGAAGTCATAAATGACAGTGAGCTAGACTCTACCTTAAATGATAAGTTCATGCAGTGTGATTACAGGAGTTGTGTGTGACTGTTAGCAAGATTATCATGAATATACCCCACCTATGGTGAATTCCAGAGTCAGTAGGAACAATAGGAAAAGGAGCAAACAGTGCACCTGACAGGTTCAGGCAGTCAGCGCACAGAAGCCACCTGAGACACTCAAGTGGCTGTGATAACCTTAAGATAAATGTGTGCCACCTGACAGGAGAATTTGTACAAAATAAGGCCAAGGGAGGAAGCTTGAAGATAACATTACCAAGTTAATGCTTCCCCCTGTGGAAAACGAGAATACTGTACCAGGGTTTGTGCTGTGGAATGACACAATACTCAAGACTTAGCTCTAGTCACAGAATACAGAGACCATCAGAGGCAAAATGACCTATCGTGAGGCTGAACAGAGATAGTGTCAGGGGAGAAAGCAAGCTACTCGGTTCAGGAGGTGCCCTGGTGACCAAACAAAAGGTTATGATAGATGAACTGATATTGGTATTATAGAGGCAGACGGGGTCCAGCTTAAGTGCTGGGTAAAGAAATGCAGACCTCTTGATACCGCAAATGAAGATGAGAAAAGAGCCCTGTGGGAGAATTGTTGTGCTTAATTTAGGGGGAGAGTCTGAGTTGAAATGATTACAGTATATATAACATAGATGCTAATAAGCAGTTTTATACCTAAATCTAGCATTAGGACAAAGGATGTAGACTGGGCAGCAGATGGTGGAGCTTGTCATGGGAGGGTGGCCTTGAAAGAGTTCAGCTTAAAATTATCAGCAGAAAAAAGTTTTCATGGAATTTTATATTCACGGTGTCTATATCCTCAAGCTCTATAGCTGTGCTATAATTTTCTGGGTTTGAGTATATATTAATTTTTATTTTACAGAAAATTATTTAGACTTTATTATACTCAGTGAAATAGTAATATTTAAAAGATTTAAATAAGTTAAATAATACATAGAATTTGTAGTATTTGTTGATGGCCATGGGTGGGTGGGGGGAATGTATGAGTTTGTGTGTTTTGGACCAAATTCATTTAATGTTACTTAATACACCAGTTTTCCTTTAAATCAGTGTCTCAATCAAATTTCAGTTATGAGAGGAACAGAAGACGGAACCATTTGAGATCCAGTCCCCATTTTTATAAAGAACAGCATGCTCCTTCCATACCTTCTCCCACACCCTCCGCCGTGTAGATTTCATTAACTCTTGCAATGCCATCACTATCCGTTTCTTTCCTTAAGTACGGGCTTCAGAACTTTTGCACCTATTTCCTAAAATTTCACCAACACTGAACTTGTCTAGCTTACAGTATTCATATCTCAACTTAGGCACTGTTAGCCCTGATTCCTGACTAACACAGATCTTCTGTAACAATCCACATATACCTTGACAGCTTCAATGCACTTCAGGATTCCATAGCTATATCAGCATGGAAGCCTGCATGGTGCTGTAGCCCCTGGAAGTTTCAAAAGCTTGACAGTGAATCTATCAACTCAAGAACAGAATAATCAGCCTGTTAAAAACTTATCTTAAGGAAAGAAATGGGAAGTGGAGGAAGAGGAGGAGGAGGAGGAGGAGGAGGAGGAGGAGGAGGAGGAGGAGGAGGAGGAGAGGGAAAGAGTAAACTGGAAAGGTGCTGGGAGTAGGTAGTAAGGAACAGGAGATAAACAAGGAAAGGTAAATGTAGAGAAGGAATAGAGAACTCTGGGAACAGGAAGAAAGATGGAAGACAAGAAGAAAGATGGAAATACCATGTACTTCCTGTGCATGCTTGTACACATATGCATAAACACACAGAAATGCATGTATGCACACAGACACACAGTGACAGAGAGACAGATACATGCACACATGCACAAACACACACGCACACACACATGCACACACATGCGCAAGATGAGGGGCCGGTTAAGGCAGTTTTCTGAGATTAGAGAAATAGTTAATTCATGCAAATCGATGTGGAAGGGCAGAATTCCAACGGTTAGCATTGGTTTCAGTGTAAAAAAATGTACTGAGAACTAAGTACCTTTTCTGACCCTGTGGACAAGTGAGGCCATAGGGTCATGTAGTAATTTCTACCTCACAAACTCAGTGTTTGTAATCCGGTTACTAGAATTGTTACGTGCATTAACCAACAGGAGCAATGGTGAGGCAGAAATAAAGCATGGACTTGTATAGTAGTGCTTAGGCCTCGAATATCATCAAAAAGGATGCTCTGCTCTCTAAAGGATGTAGCAAGTGTATAGATGGAATGATGCTTTTGAGCACTCAGAAAGCCGCTCTATCACCTCTCCTCTGCCATTTGAGGTTGTCTTTGTGTGCTCTTAACCTTTCTCAAATCAGTTAACCCTAAAGACGTTCCTTTTGCAAGATGCACAATAATATGGTGGGTGATGACTCAATTTGCCTTGCTCACTCATGGTTAAAACTGGTCTTTATTGTGACTTAATGTACTACCCTCAGATTGGTACTGAGAAAACAATATCTGTCATTGATCGCTGTTACCTTACTGTCCCTATCATTGTCCAGCTTATTGCTGCAGACTCCAAGGTCCTGGGGACAGGAGTGGCAAATACTTGCAACCCTGCTACATCTGGGTGCTGTTCCACACGCTGAGCTCATGGCTCGCATTTACTTGGCACAGCAGCCTGATGAGGTAGTACAGTCTTCACTTTAGAAAGACAAAACATGGTTCTTTACTTAAACGATAGTGCATAAACACTAGAAAGATTATTTCTTCCGTGTAACAAGTGATTTGATAAGTCGAAAGTCCTCAAAATCTACAAATCCACGGGAGAAAGAAAAATGTAATACCAAACTAAGTGGTGCGTGCTTCATGTTTGTGTGCCTCTCAGAAGACTGCCCTGATGTGGTGTAGTACCTGCTGTCCATCTGGGTCTCCTCTAGAAGTGTTTGTGACTGTGCAAACCAAGTAAAGTTTGCTTGCTGATGAGCATTGGATCCTCTGTATCCTCCAAAGTGCAGACTCACTTTCTTGCCTTAGTACACTAGAGCACATTTCTCAGCCACTACTGAGAAATGAAGTACTTCAGACTGAGGGTAAAGTACTTAAAGCAGGCTACCAGTGACAGCACAGAACTACTTTAATTCCCCATTTGTAGGAAAAGATGAAATCGAAAGATCAAGAGCAAACCCTTAGGGAAAAGAGTGGAACAGGTTCTGAATAGGTCTGGGCAAGAATGTGAGGAGCTGACGACCTCGCCTTTCTTTCTCACAGGTCTCTCTCTTTCCTCCTCTCTCAGCTCCACCTCCCTAGCTAAGTCTCTTGTATTCAGCTATACTTCATTCCTGTTGTGACCTGGAAGACAGTTATCCAGGGGTGCTATAGAAGCCATCAGCAGTGATAATGACTTCTCATAAAGAATGCCAACTAGGAGAGCCCCCAGTAGCCTTGGGAACAACAGTCACACACATACACACTTGCACATAGAGAGAGCAGTAATACAAATGGTCTCTGTAATACAATTTAACTTCAATGAAGTTATATATGGCTTTTGTGCTTTGGGATGGAAATTTCCAACCTCTTTTCCATAGTACTTTTTGTTTTTTCAGTGAAATAAAGGGAAAACTGGACCCACCCTGCATAGGACAGATTTGTAATTCCTCCCCACCTGGGGACTAAGCAGTTTTCCAATCTGCTCTTAATTTGGTGAATAATTTTTGTTAGAGAAATCTGTCCCAAATTCAAGATCTCAGTGACTCTTGAATATTCATTTGAGTTTCATCATTCTTGTACATGTAGATGTATTTGAATGACAAAGCCACACACACACACACACACACACACACACACAAGTAAGAACTTGTTCCAAGGACTGTGAGAAGAGTGTGTGGTTTAAAACATATAGTGTATATGTGTATGACATGTACACATACACACTCAGATTTTATCAAATCCAGGAGTAACACCATGTATGATATATATGTGAACCCTAGGTACTCATGGAAACCTAACAGAAGTATATACAACTGGACTAAATTTATGAAGGACGGATGGTTGTTCAAGAAAGAACTATAGATGCTTCAAGTCTGACTAACAAAAGCTGCATGGTGCATAATTTTATAGTATATTTCCATGTACATTTTAGACTCAGTGTTCGCGATTTGTCCCTAAAGATTCATTAATTCAAACCACAAACCAAGAAAATGTAAGTTACAAAGTTCAATCTATGAATACCTGAATACTTATAATAGCTTACTAGATAGTACATCCTGTTTGAATGATTGCATCCAAATGTTTGCTTCATATCAGGTTTCATTACTGACTAAAGTGAATCAGACAAGAATTCCAGTTGTGCTATATTTGGTTGCTATTTTCTTTCACTATATCAAAAGGTTCAATGATATGAAATAAGAAACAGGAGGCATTTTAAGTCTTTAATTTTTAGTTTTTTTCTCTAAGATTTTGTAAATCGCCTGAATTGCATATTAAATTCACAGCCAGTTGTTTCTTTCCAGTTATATAGTTTCCTCCTTTGTGGGATTAGTCTTACTTCAAATGCTAACCTGTGCTTAACATCCGCTATATATGGTAAATAACTTACTGTACTTCTCTCTTATTTGAACACAGGAATATGGTGCCTTGAATAATGAAATCAGCACTCATTATTTATTACTTTGATAAGTAAACTTAGTTTTTAAATGTCCCTGATACCAGTGATTCACCACACACACACACACACACATACACACACACACACAAAACAGCTAGTTGAGTAGCCTACAATGAGGGATAACAAAACAACTGAAACCATAGAAATATAAAGGTCTCCCACTAAACCAATAGTCAAAGCTTCTAGAATTTATACAGTGAGGATGTCAGGTGGCTCAGATACTGACTTCTTGGCTTAAGTACCTTCTCCACAGAACTGCCCTCAGAGTGGAGTCTTTAGTTTCTCAAGAATCTATGTTAGCATGAAACAAGTAGAAACGTTTCATAACTGACTCACTGATGAGAAAATAAAGTATTTGGTTTCTGTTTTATCTTCATTATGACCTCTATTTATGATGAGTAAGATGAAAGTGATTTATCATAACCTAATAAATTCAGGGAATGATCTGAAATTCAAAAGAATCGTGTTAAATATCATTTACACTAGATGATTCTGCTTCTCATATGAATTTACTAGCCCTTTATTTCCATCTAAACTAGCATGTCAGTATTGTAGAGGGCACAATACTGTGGCTGTCATCTCCTGACAGAATTGTGGTAGCAACCACAGGGGTGTTACCTTGTGACAGTAGAGGCAGCCTGTAGCTTTAGACCAAAATTTCCCCTGTAAGAAGAATAATTTGTATCCTTTTGGGATTAATCTCTCTTGATCAGCATACTGTTGATTAGTTGTGCAAGAAACGTCCCCAAATGTTGAAAGTAAACATACCAGTTAATTTTCATAAGCCCACCTGGCTGAGTTGTCTTCCTGAACCACCCTGTGACATGCTACAATAGAAGAAAAACTCAGCAGCATTGCTTTGTTATTGTATCATTTAAGTTTCATCCATTTTGCTCATGTTGAATTTTTACACTCATAGTTCCTTTTCAACTGCTGCATGAAATAAATATTTATTGTTATTTGTGAGATTTTCTTAAGTTTTACAACCAACATAAATACCTTTCTTGTCCAACCTTAATCCTGGCCTTAGAGATGTGCATGGGCTTTGTGGTCAGCTACCAGGCCAGCTAGGAGCCAGAACTGGTTTGGTCTGGTCTGGTCTGGTCTGATCTGGTCTGGTCTGGTCTGGTCTGTTTTGTTTACAGGACAGTTTTGACCAGTAGGCCGTAGCTCCACTCCATGTAGTCTGTGGTGTGCATGCATGTGTAGTCTGTGATGTGCATGCATGTGTA